>NC_143015.1:76936263-77098763 GCF_055824585.1 Amblyomma mixtum | reverse complement strand
TAAGGCTTTCGCCTCACCGCACTTTAGGTCAACAAAGTGCCCCCCTGAATTTTTCCTGTGCGGAGTGGTCTTTGTCGTCCAGTGGAAGTAAGTGTACCGGTGATGATATTCACATGAACGATGTCATGGCATAGTTTGTAGAGTCGCGCTTCTGTGTGTGCTAGCTCGGTGTGACTGTGAATGCTTGTGGATGGAGTCTTTGCTTTTCCGGCTCATTGTACAGTAAATCATGAGCATCTTACAAAACACACATTTTCGTCTCTTTCTCCGATACAGATTGGAGAGTCGACAGCAGAAGACGGAAAGAAAGAGTACCGCGGGTACCTCGACGAAGACGAACTCGCGGCTCTGAACGTCGAACTGGCTTCGCGAAATGAAGCGTGCGGACTCAATAGACACCTTTAGCATACCGTGTTACCGTTACCGGCACCGGAGTACCGGGATCCCAAGCTCCCAAGCGCAGCCAGTGCGCATGCGCAAATCGCCTTGATGGCGCCAGATGGCGCCAGGTACTCGGTAGCTGTAAAGCCCCTCAATTTAGGCACCCTATGTAGCTGTAGGTATCTGCGCGCGCGCCTGCAGCATCGGGACCAATCAGCGCGTGCTCACCGGGCGTGGGCGGGCTTCCGGTACTCCGGTACCGGTAACACGGTACACGGTATGCTAAAGGTGTCTAATAAAGGGACCGATGCGAAAGGAGCTCACTGCGAGGCCTAATGACAACTTGGAGGCGGTGAAGTTCATTCTTTATTCCTCGTTGTCCTGTTTCTTCCTGAAAGGGCGAAAAGAAAAACGAGCTGAAAAAGTGAAAAAACGAAAAGTCATTTTGAATGCGTAAATAAACTACTTATTCTACTGAAAAGAAGCTTTCCGTAAAACCTTCCGCTCAGGGACTTTAGTAGACAAGTACATTGCCCTTGTTCATGGTGCGCTAGACGATCAAATTTTTTTTTAAAATTAAGAGTAGAACAGGGTTATGAACTGCATCATCATCATCGTCAGCCTGACTACACCCAATGCAGGGCAAAGGCCTCTCCCACGTCTCTCCAATTAACCCTGTCCTTCGCCAGTTGCAGCCACCCTCTTTGTTAGCCTCCACGTTTCTGCCCCATAGGTGAGTACCGGTAAGATACATCTGTTGTATACCTTTCTCTTGAGGGATAATGGTAAACTTCCATTCATGATCTCAGAGAACCTGCCATATGCGCACCACCGCATTCTTATTCTTCTAGTTATTTCCCTCTCATGATTCTGATCAGCGGTCACTACCTGCCCGAAGTAGACATATTCTCTTACTACTTCCAGCACCTCGCTACCAAGTGCCAACTGCTGTTCTCTTGCTAGACTGTTGAATATTTGGTTTTCTGCATGTTAATTTTTAGCCCTACCGTTCTGCTCTACCTGTCTAACTCATTGATCATGCTTTGCAGTTCATGTCCTGTGTGACTTAGCAAGGCAATGTCATCAGCGAATAGCAGATTACTTAGGTATTCTCCATTAACTCCTATCCCCAACTGTTCGCATTTCAGGCCCCGGAATACCTCCTGTAAACAGGCGGTGAATAGCATTGACGAGATCGCGTCTCCCTGCTTGACACCTTTTCTTGGTAGAATTTTATTGCTGACTTTATGGGGAACTAAGGTAGCTGTGTAATAGTTATAAATATCTCCTAATATTTTCACAAACCCTCTTCTACACTCCGATTCTGCAATGCCTGCATGACTGCTGAGGTTTCTACTGAGTCGAATGCTTTCTCGTAATCAATGAACGCCATATATAGGGGCTGGTTATTTTCTGCCCATTTCTCTATCACCTGATTGATAGCGTGAATATGGTCTATTGTCGAGTATCCTTTACGAAAGCCTGCCTGATCATTTGGTTGATTGAAGTCTAAGGTTGTCCTGACCCTATTAGCGATTACCTTTGTAAATACCTTGTAGGCGACAGACAATAAGCTGATCGGTCTGTAATTCTTCAAGTCCTTGACGTCTCCGTTATTATGAGTTAAGATAATGTTAGCGTTCTTCCAAGCTTCTGGTACTCTCGAGGTCACAAGGCATTGCGTATACAGGGTGACTAGTTTTTGTCACACAATTTCTCTCCTCCGTCCTTCAACAAATCTGCTGTTACCTGATCCTCACCAGCTTATTTCCCCCTTTGCATTGCTCCTAAGGCTTTCTTTACTTCCTCTTTCGTTACTGGTGGGATGTCCCATTCGCGCGCTCTACTGCCTCTCTCAGTAACATTCCGATTACAATTGCTACTGTAGAGATTTGTGTACAACTCTTCGGCTACTTTAGCTATCTTATCCATATTGCTAATGACATTGCCCTCTTTGTCTCTTATCGTATACATCTGGTTTTTACCTAGTTTTCTCTTCACTGCTTTTAGGCTACCTCCGCTCTTTAGAGCATGCTTGATTTTCTCCATGTTAACCGACATCAGGAAAAATATGTATAATTTATCATAAAACTGCTTTACGTGCATTCCAATGGGATGCCATCGGTTTGGTTTGGTTTGGTTTATGGGGCTTAACGTCCCAAAGCGACTAAGGCTATGAGAGACGCCGTAGTGGAGGGCTCCGGAAATTTCGACCACCTGGGGTTCTTTAACGTGCACTGACATGGCACAGTACACGGGCCTCTAGAATTTCTCCTTCAAAGAAATTCAACCGCCGCGGCCGGGATCGAACAGGTGCCTTTCGGTTCAGCAGCCGAGCGTCGTAACCACTGAGCCACCGCGGGAATGCCATCTTCGCTGCGAAAAGCGACGACCTTCGCCGTGGGATCAGCTCGGTAGCCGGAAGGGCTAGATTTCTTGACTGACCTTGTGAGTACGTCAACGCCGTTCACAAGCGAATGATCTCCAGCTCATGCAGGCAGTAGTAGTAGTAAGTGGTTTTAATTATACATGGCAAATGAAAGGAAAAAGATTGTCGCTAGTCCCGGCATCTGCCGTCGCTGCTGGAAGCACCTGAGCTGGGGCAGCAGAAATAAACGATATAGCAGGCACTGTGTAGAAGTGAAAAGAAAGAGGTGAGGGGATAGTAGAAAGGACAGAGCAGGCAGACAAAGAATGTTTTGTCATAATACCGTCAGGCCTCTTTAACGAAAAAAGCAGCCGAAGCTGTAGCCAAGAAGTTCAAGTTAGTGAAAGTGATAACGACGCGTGTGTAGTAATAGAGATTTAACTGCGCGAAAGGGTTAGGACGCAAGGGAGACACATTCACGACACTTAAAAGCGCAGACTGACAACTTTATTTTCCAGGAACACGCAAGCCGTATTTAAGCGCTCTATGTGACAATCCGGTACATTGCACAAGATAATTTCGAGATTATGCCATCTTCGAACTCAACACCAGTTAAATCTTTATTTTAGAAATTAACCAACTAGCCCGGCAAATCCTTTTGCGTGTGTAGAACAGTGCAGAGTCTCTTTGCAAGGAACTGCAACTGCACAGACTAGCCAGCGCCATTAGCAAGTATGAAAGGAAGAGACTTTCGGTATTTTTATTTTCGCCGCGAAAATGCACAAGAGCGAAATGCCATTCCGGACAATCGTAAGCGAAAGAGACACCTGTCAACGAGAAGTCAATCAGTTCATACTCAAGCATCTGAAGAGACTGAATGCACATTGAAGACCTCTTTGCCGCTAAGAACTCTGATGAGGTAACAGCCTTGCTTAAGTCGGACAGGAACATTATAGGTCTGTCTTTTCAATTGATGTTCAAGATCTTGTCTACTCTGTACCACATCGGCACCTTTTACATACGTGGTTGCATAGAGAAAAATTGGTTCACAACCTTTCAAAATGCTAACGGTTTGAATGTGGACAACTTCCTGTCATTACTTGAGTTTTATCTGAAAGCCACTTTTATTAATTTTAACAGCCAAACGTGTCTACAGAGACAATGAATGTGCATAGGATCCTGCGTAGCCTTGGCAATTTCGAATATCTTTTTATTAGAAATTTACCGCTCTTAGACACCGACTGTGCAGTTCACTTGTGCAGATATGCAGATGATTACCTCTTTCTTTTAACGGGAAGTGATTTTAGTTATGGCGAAGTTGTAGCTGATGTTTTAGATTCGTTGGGTCGAAATGGCACGGGGCTCACCTTTACTCACGAACTGCCTAGCCGCGATAACCAACTTCAATTTTTCGGCATCTTAACCTTTCACCCTTCACATGTTTGTTGAAGATATTGTCCAAGCGCAAAGGAAGATTTTCTGTCATATCAATCTAAGACTGTCAAGAGGGCTATCTCATCTCAGTGCATTTGTTCGCAATGACGAAGTCTTGTCACCACGCGATGCACGCAAGCTTTACGTCACAAGTGTCCAGGCTGCATAAGGCAGGTTTCCCTATTTCACTCGTTCTCGCCGTGCGGCAATCGTTGCTGAAAACGTTGAAGGGCAGCAAGCGAAACAACCCTCCACAATATGCAAATAAACTTTCAAGGTCGGAGTTCGTGCCTTAGGTGCGTCAAACCTCCTGTAACGAGTTGGTGGACCGAGCAATGCCGAGAGGCGGACCGGCTCGGCGGTCGCCGTCAACGGCTAGGCTCGAAGAAACGGACGATGATGCACGCGCTCCACTGCGCAATGAACAACTGCTCCTAGAGCTGTGTCCTTTTTATTGCCTTGCTGCCTCGCAAGTTCTAAACCGTCGGCACCGGGTGGCGCCACAACACAAACATGAAAACGAAACTGTAACAGTCCTCCCCCATTAGTTTGTTCAAGAAGAGAAGAACATTATGGAGAGTAGCGCTGCACTGGCTTGCGGCTTCTCGTGCTTCTTCGCAACTGAGGCGTGCTGCACGCTGACTTGGGAGAGTTCATAGCAGTCTCTTCTGTGCCACCAGTAGCACTCACGGTGAGGTCAGAGTCCACAGAAACAGCCAAGCTGGTGTCACACTCTGTTGATGGGTGGCTGGAAACGCCCTGTGTTCCAGTAGGTTCAGGCCTCCATAGTTCAGTGGTAGGCTCAACGATTTCTTCGACTTGAGGACGTAGGTGGTCGCCGTGCCTATGCCAGAGAGTACCGTCACTGAGACGGACTGTAGCTGCTGACTGACCTGTAGTGCTCGTGACACGTGCGGGTACCCACGGTGGTCCTCGACGAAAGTTCTTTGCGAGTACGTTGTCTCCCACATTCGGCAATGGAGAAGAACGACACCCTTTATCGGCCTGTAGTTTCTGCTTCAACTGTCTCAGCAGCACTGAAGTGTGTAGATTTGGGCGAAGAACATCCAAAGGTGTCTTGAACATCCTTCCCATGAGCACTTCACACGATGCTCTGCCTGTGACTTCATGTGGCGTGGTTCTGTAATGAAATAAGAACCGCGAAATCTGGGTTTGGAAAGATCCAGATCCACTCTTCTTGATCTTGTTCTTGACAGTCTGTACGACGCGCTCTGCCGCACCATTCGAAGCTGGATGGTAGGGAGGCACAAGCATGCGACGTATTCCATTACGTGCCAAGAATTCCAAGTACTGTTCACTTGCAAAGGCAGGCCCATTGTCGGAAACTATGAGATCCGGCAGTCCATGCTGCGCAAATGTTGTTCGCAAAGCATTGATAACAGCATCCGCTGATGTTGACGTCACTGGAAAAACTTCAACCCACTTTGAATAGGCGTCAACAATGACCAGGAATGTATGACCCATGAATGGGCCCCCAAAGTCAACGTGAAGTCTTGACCAGGGCCTCTGTGGAAACGGCCATGGCGTGTGCTGGATGCGTTGCGGTGCACGCAGGTAAGCTTGGCAGGTTTCACAGCTCTTTACACTCTTAGTGATGTCTCCATCAATTCCCGGCCACCAGATGTGGCTTCTGGCAATTGTCTTGCTTTTCTCAATGCCAGGATGCCCTGCATGAAGTATCATTAGGATTTTGGCTTGCAAAGATTTTGGGATGGAGAACCTTTTCCGAGGCCTGCCACATGTTGCAGTATATTTCGATGACATCCTTGTCACTGGCTCGAATGACTCGGAGCATCTTCGCAACCTCAGTGCTGTCCTATCTAGACTTCGTGATGTTGGACTTAAGTTGAAGTTCAACAAGTGTCATTTTTTCGTCCGACAAGTTGAATACCTCGGGCACATCATAAGCAAACAAGGCCTGTCTCCAAGTTTGAGCAAGGTATCTGCCATCCTTCATGCACCTGCACCCCGGGGCGTCAAGGAGCTTCAAAGTTTTTTGGGACTTGTGAACTTCTACAGGCGTTTTCTACCAAACCTTTCCGGACGCCTCCGCCCTTTGCATTTACTTCTCATGAACGAGAAGAAATGGGTGTGGGGCAGGGCTGGGCAAGATACTTCAAAATAGTATCTTCGATACGATACTCGATACCTTTGAAAATTGTATCTCCGATACAGATACAAGATACAGTACCGAAATCAATTTTCGATACAGATACTCGATACTGTATCTTCGATACTTCGATACATCACTAAAATATCAAATATAATGCAGGTTATATTACGACAACAAAGTTTACATAACTGAAATCACTGTCTAATAATTCCGGTAATATAATTGGAGAACTTAGGAAATGTACGCGTGGTTTCTGTAACCTTTAGTGTATTTCTATGGAGCACTCTTCCTGAAAGGACTTATAAATGAATCCGACCGCATGGATCTGTTGAATTTCCGCTGTCTGCGCAGTTGGCCTTGTTAGAACTTTAATTTGGACTAAAGCCATATACCAGGTGTCCCAGCTAAATGTAACCAAGCTTTTAAAAAACACGGGGTGTCCTAGCCGTCTGAAACCAAATGAGGGTTGTTTAGAGTCGCGTGACCTAGTCCGCAGTATTTTTTTCATTCTTCAAGGTTAACTAATTAGTTAAGCTTAATTAACTAACTTTTTATTTATTGACTTCAGGAACAAAGTCTCAATGGAAAAGTTGTAGGAACAAAGTGTCAATGGAAAAGTTGTAGATCGCTTCGAGAAACAGCTTACTGAGACATTTGCAGCAAAGTAATATTTACGTAAGGTAGTTTTTTTACCGCCCTTTAACCATAACCCACACAATAAGAAAAAGCTTCCACATGACAACTCTGCCACTTCAACGTCCCACGACGGCCTTAAAGAATAAAATCCATTTTTTCTGAAGTCCTCTCCTCGATGAGACTTTGGGTGCGCATTGGGGCAGAGAAGTGAGCGAGCAGCTGGTCACGTGACTTTCTTTTAAGGCCAATAAATGAAGCTACGTAAATCGTAACTTGACGAAAACGGCACTACTAGCGGTTTTTGAGGCGATCTAAAACTTTTGCATTGACATTTTCTTCCTGAAGGTAATAATTAAAAAGTTAGCTAATTAAACTGAACTAATTAATTAACTTTTAAGCGCGAAAAAGTACTCAAGACTGGGTCACGTGACTATGAACAACCCTGAGTTGGTTTCACTGCATGACTAGGACACTTCGCCTTTTTTAAAAGTTTGGTTACTTTTAGCTGGGACACCCGGTATATGTTGAAGTGATCGCTTCCGTAAGCAGCCTAGCGAAAAATCATTTAACCCAAAGTTCCTCATACGAACCAATCTGGGAGCACTTGGCTATGTGAATAAACCTGAAACGTTTTCTGTTTTCGGTTCGATGCTATAGAGTACTTACCCGGTGGCCTGTGCCTTTGATCAAACTAAATGATGCAAGCTCCGTGCGCTTGGGAACCGAACAGTTAGTTTGCCAGTACTGCGATAACAAACTTCTAAAGCTGAAACTATTCTTGAAAAGCTGGAATTAAAACAACAACAAGTAAAATGGCTGAACTTTTTTATTAGGCTAAAGGTATTCGTTATGTTTACTTGAAGGTCTTAAGTAACAACATTTGCTCGAAACGCCGGTCCGAAAGAGCCCCGCGATGTGGGCGCGCTATAAGGGAGGCAAATGAAAAAAGCCTCTCTACAGGAGCAGACGAGCACGTCGCAGTATTATACTTGACGAAGGCGCCTCTTATCAGTGGATAAGAATGAAGCATGGCCACATCAACTCGAGGATCTTGTAAATAATTGAGAAACTGAAGCTTCACTAACGCCTTCTGAGAGCTACGGCTGGTTATACCGCTTGTCTCTTCGAATGAAAAGAATGCGTCAGCTGACGCATTTGATGCTGGTGGCGCCGATGATCCCACTGCCTCGCGTGCGGAAGAATGCGCGGCTTGTGTTGTGCTGACATAGTCGACAACAGCTTCTTCTGTAAGTTTCTGAGCATGACGGCGGAAGTCTTCCATTTCTGCTGGCAACCACCGCAACTTGAAATAGGGGTGTAGAACAGCAGCAACTGTTGTCTCTTCTGCACTCGGTTTCATCTTCAAAAGGTGGTCAAACCTGCGTGTGGATCCATTCCTAACTCCAAGAAACGCTGATCCAGAAGTGGTAGCTTGGGAGTTAGCTAAAAAGCAGCGAAGGTGCTGCCGCCCATCTTGTACTACTGCCTGTGCGAGCGCTTTTACGGTTTTTTTTTGTATCGAGTATCGTAAAATACACGATACACTAAAAATGTATTTTCGATACCAATACTCCGATACTCTAGTTTTCAGCACGCGATACCTAATACCGATACACAAAATGTATCGAAAGATAGTATCGAAGATACATGTATCTTCGATACTGCCCATGACTGGTGTGGGGAAAAGAGCAAGAAAATGCATTCAATGTAGTGAAGCAGTTAATAACATCCGCCCCAGTCCTAGTACATTTCGACCCAGGGAAGCCACTGTGTCTCAGCTGCGATGCCTCACCGTATGGGATCGGCGCAGTTTTGGCACACAGAGAATCTTATGGTCGAGAACTGCCCATTGCTTTTGCCTCCAGATGTTTGTCTCGTGCAGAGCAAAACTACAGCCAACTCGACAAAGAGGCATTAGCCTTTGTATTTGGTGTGGAAAAGTTCCACCAGTACTTGTGGGGCAATCCTTTCACTGCTTATACGGATCACAAGCCTCTACTAAGATTACTGAATGATGACAAACCCATTCCAGTGCAAGCATCACCACGACTAGTCAGATGGGCATTGAAACTTTCTGCATACAAGTACAAGCTTGTGTACAAGCCTGGTCTGGACTTAGGTCATGCGGATGCTCTCAGTAGGTTGCCGTTGCCTGCAAACAACGTGGATCTACCTGCACCTGCTGAAATGTTCATGCTTGAACAAGCATACCCAGGACTGTTGTCACCTGCCATTGTGGCACAAGCTACAAAAAAGGATCCATTCCTGAGCCATGTAGCTCTTGCTGTCCTGCGAGGGGAAAAACTTCCAGCAGGACCAGAAGGAAATCCATTCACAGCAAGGAGCAGCGAACTCAGCCTCCACGAAGGTTGCTTGCTGTGGGGTTCCCGAGTTGTTATCCCATCCTCGTCGCCACTTGTAACGAGTTGGTGGACCGAGCAATGCCGAGAGGCGGACCGGCTCGGCGGTCGCCGTCAACGGCTAGGCTCGAAGAAACGGACGATGATGCACGCGCTCCACTGCGCAATGAACAACTGTTGTTGTTGTTGTGACTGAGAGAAGGAGGAAGAGGAAATTGCACGGGCCTGCTACTGGCTCGAGCCAAGCCACCACCGCTGCCACGTGCAGATAGAGGAGAGTTAAAAGATCAGAGGAAAGAGAAAAAGGAAAGAAAAAGACGCGCGTCGCAGCAACAACTGCGTCCGCCGGAGGTGGTGGTGGTGAAAAACATTTATAATGTAATAAATATTTACAGAGAGGTGATTGGGGTAGGCCCTATTGGCCCTTTCCCCTAACAATACTAGGTGGAGCCCCTATTCCGGAGCCCCATTGGCAAGCAACGCCGCCCGCGTCCGGTGAACCAAGGCCTTTTGGGTCTTTAGGTCCTGACAGCCGAGCAGGGCCGCCTCCCAGTCCTCTCTGGTGGGGTTGGGGTTGGGGGGGATAGATGGGTTTGACTGACACGCCCAAACCATGTGGAAGGTGTCAGCCACCTCCCCACAGAACTGGCACGCGCCATCAAAGGATGTATTGAAATGTTTAAGCATGGGCGTCCGGAGGGGGGGGGGGGGGGGGGGGGCAAGGGGGGGCGGTTGCACCCCCCTGGAAAATCACTCACTCGAACCGTGAGTGATGGCCGCACACCAGGGGCGGTGGTGCGCTCAGTCAAAAGGGTAAAAGCAGCCCCGCATGGTCACATCTGCGAAATGCCGCGTCCGGGCGTGCGTCGTTCCGCCGTTTTCAAACCACGCCATCGTTAGCTCTACTGAAGGGCGACCTGTTCCAGACATACAGCGACACCGGCGAGCATGTGTTTCGAGCCGCCTTGAGATGGGTGTCTGTTTCTTTGATCTCTAGAGAGATAGCGACACGGAGGCAGACAGTGCACGGGGCATCTTGTTTTCGCCTATGTCGTTACGCCGGTCACCGATGAATTC
Source organism: Amblyomma mixtum (assembly GCF_055824585.1). Taxonomy (NCBI): domain Eukaryota; kingdom Metazoa; phylum Arthropoda; class Arachnida; order Ixodida; family Ixodidae; genus Amblyomma; species Amblyomma mixtum. The sequence goes on along the minus strand of NC_143015.1, from coordinate 77,088,373 downwards.
TTAAGGAGGGAAGGACAAATCAGCCGTGTCCACCCCCGCTTTGTCGGGCTGCTCAGGGGCAAGCGGGCGATGAGTTGGCGCCGCCGCCGCTCGCTGTCTCCTCCGATCCACGTGTAGCGCAGTTCGGTAGAAGCGCCGCTTTCAGAATCTCCGGCAAAGGGGATTAGCTGCTTTTGTTCACGGCGACGCAGTCTCCCGAGGCGCCCCCACACCAGCGTTCTTTGCGTCTTCTGTGAAAACCAGCGCCTTTGGTCAACGCAGCCCGATGGCGCCTGCCTGGCTCGCCTGTCACCTCTGGCTGGGCCTCAAATCACAACAGCGCCCATGTACTGTGCGTGTCAGTGCATGGTAAAGAGACCCAGGTGGTCGACATTACCCGGAACTCTGTACTACTCCATCCCTCATAGCCTGAGTCGTTTTGGGGCTCTGAACCCCATAAAAACACAAAAACAAATTTTCCGACCGGAGTGGCGAGTGTCCCTTCCCCTCGGAAGTTGCGCGGCGTTCCTTTCACCCCCAAAGTGCGCATTCGGGGATACTGCGGCAAGTAAGCCCTCGCACGTGTGCGCGCCTCTGTGTTTGTGCTTGGGTGTTTTTAGTGGCCGGTTGTCAGCGAAGCTGAGAACAACCAAGACAGCGGACGAGAAAACGACGAGCGGCGAGCAGTGTGTGTGGGGTTGCTCGACTGTGCGGATGCGCAAGCAAGATGGAACGAGGTGTATGAAGCTGCGAGCGTGCATTTATCTCGTAAATAAGTTTTCGTTGTATATATAGTCATCTTTTGTTTTCAACGTACGCGTTCAACAGTTTTTCCAATCAATGTGTATGATGAGTGTGCACCGAGAGCGTGTAATGAAGCACAGAAGTGAATTTATCACACGTGTAATTACGCAATTCGCCCAGAAAAATCCGAGGCGCCTACAGTTGCTGTTCAAGGAAGACTGACTGAGTGACTGTAGTTGCGTGTTTGCGAACATATTGTGCTGTGTGCTGGTCATCAATCCGGGTGAGTCGAGAACCCGTATGCAGGAAGACTGAGCACTCTTCTCCACGAAGTGATATAGCATCTTTTTGCATTTTTTATTAATTTTAGTTGTTTCTTCGTTGATAAACTCCAATGTACCTCTCCTAGCCGCGCTTTAATTTGCTGTTTGTAATTTTTCTTTCATGTGTGCATTTTGTTTAATTTTTATTTATATATAAATAAATAAATTTACTCCGCAAATAGCGCCTTTTTGCTACGAACATACCCCCCCCCCCCCCCCCCCCGGGGCACCAACGGGGCCCCCCCTGCAAAAAATTCTGCGGACGCCCTTGTGTTTAAGCACCGCCGGGCAGAGTACAGTGTTAGTAAGAATTTTGATGAGGAGGCGCTCGTCAGCGCGATCCAGACCCTTACAAGGGGCCGGGTAGCGCCGGTGCTCCTCCTTGTAGTAATCGGTGATTTGTTTGAATGTAATGGCCAGATTGTCTGATTGGGAGTACCCTTCCAAGGACAGGGAGATAGCCCGGGGAGAGAGTGCGCGGGCGGCCTGATCGGCCTGTTCGTTTCCCTGGAGTCCCTGGTGACCGGGGGCCCAAATCAGGTTGCGTGGAGTTGGATCTTCAGATCGACAGCTATATTCCAGTATGCGCCAGGCAAGCGGGGGAGTCCAGCCCAACTCGTAGTTCCGACAGGCCCCTCGCGAGTCGGTAATGATGTGTTTCGACTTGGGAGTAGTGAGAGCAAGAGCAATGGCAATCTCCTCCGCGTGTGTTGCGCTGTAGGCTTTGAAAGTGAGCCCGTTGACTGTGTTTGTGTTGTGTACGACTGCGGCCGTGTACCACACCCCGTGGTGTGGGCCGGCAACGTCCACGTAATACACATGTTGTTGGTTACCATAGTATCGCGCCAACGCTTCCGCGCGCGCCTGGCGACGACCGCTATGGTCTTCTCTGGACATGTTGCGGGGAAGGGGTCGGACCCGGAGGGCGCGTCTCCAGGGTGCTGGCACTCTCTCCCTTTCCTCAATATGGTAGTCATGTTTGATGTGTAGCCGGTCCAAGAGGCGGCGACCGGACGTGGTCTGTGCAAGACGCGTGTATTGGTTGACTAAGTGGGCCTCTCGAAGCTCCCGAAATGTGTTCACCGGACGCTGCTCAAAAAGAAGCGAGAACAGATACTCAACTTCCACCCTAGAGCTGTGTCCTTTTTATTGCCTTGCTGCCTCGCAAGTTCTAAACCGTCGGCACCGGGTGGCGCCACAACACAAACATGAAAACGAAACTGTAACACCTCCCGTAACTTGAAATAGGTGGCCAATAAGTACGGGGTAGGCGCGGTATTTTCTTCTCCACGAAAGCTCGCCGGCCTGTGTTCGCGCATTGGGGGGGAATAAAAGTGCAAGAGTGCGTTGTAAGACACCCAACGCTGTACGTACTGTACACTGCAAAAAAAAACTTAGGAGTCGTATATGAGTTCCCACTTACGTGCGGCAAGGTCTGCGTTGGTCAAACCGGACAGTGTCTTAATGAGGACCTGCGTGACCACAAACGTTCATTATCAAAAAAAGTTTCCCATCTTCCAGATCACTGCCAAGCCTGCTCGGTGAATAATCTTGTCGCCTGCGAACCTCGCCTATCGGATCGTGAAGTGTTAATGAAAAGCCGTGACGAAACAGAACGTCAACTTGTAGAAGCCTTTGATATTAAGTAACGAGGATGTGATTGCATTAGTGACACGTCAGTGGCTCTTTGCCGTAGAGAAATGGTTTGTCTTGGTCTCTATCTATAAACACGTGAATGTGTGCGGTCCGCGCCTTGGCGCATCGGTAAAGAAGCTTTTTGTCCAGTAAAGCTTGTTGAAACTACGTCCGTGTTCTAATTTTGCGCTTCTAATGTATTTCCTGCTTATATTAGGCCCAACGAAAATCGCGCAGGATTTTAGAAGCAGCACGTGCCTAAAACAAACAAAAGCGAGGCATGTGGCGCGCAGCACGTGGCAGCTAGTGGAATGTGTGCGGTAGTCATGATATTCTGCGCGTCCACTTCAGCCTCGTTTTTTTGTGTGTTAGCCGCAGACGTCAAGTACTTGACGCAGCAACCTCGATGCGCAGGCATATTTTTATTCTCTCGAGCGACTCTGAATACGGGCCTCATTATGACTTCTATGTGTGGGTTTGTCGCTATTCCCTGGACGTTGCCTGGTTTCCTCTCGCTTGTTTCAAAGCACGCGTAATTGACGTTCAGAAAAAAAAAAGAGTTCCTTGCCTAAATGTTCACAGTTTAACGTTATGAATTATGAGTTGAAAGACATGTTGGCACGTGCAACACGATCCTTGAAGACATGTACACCTTTTCCTTGCAAACGAGCGTCAGGCGAGCATGAGCTGCATCGTTCGGACCAGGTTCGGACTGCAAAAACTTTCGCAGATTCAGCTGTGTTTAACCTTCAAGATGTGAGCCAATACAGCAAAAGTCATGAGCTACAGTCGAGGAGGCCGCGGAGACCAAGCTCGAGACTGATAGCCGTGGTGAGCGCTTTGTGTGCGACCGCAAAGCAGAGCTCCGCTTCGCCGTAGTGTAACTACTTTCGGCGCCACGATTCCTTTTCGGGGCCCATTAAAAACCGTTAACGGTTGCTTTACCGCTACATGTCTTTTTTCAGGGTCCCCTTCTCCTCGTGCCGCCGCGGTGGCTTAGTAGTTATGGCGCTCAGCTGCTGACCCGAAAGCTAGACGCGAGTTCGATCCCGGCCACGGGGGTCGAATTTCGATGGAGACGAAATTCTTGAGGTCCGTGTAGTACTCTACGATGTCAGTGCATGATAAAGAATCCCCGGTGGTCGAAATTTCCGTAGACCTTCACCACGGCGTCCCTCACAGCCAGAGTCGCCAGAGTCGCTTTTGGACGCTAAACCTCCATAAACCAAATCTTCTCGTGAAGCACACTACAAGCGGCACAAGTCAACCTACGTCCAAGCCTAGCCGGTTCGATCCACTGGCGGCGTTGCTTTGTTTTGTTTGGGTAGCTTGGCTTGGGGCGCTGTCTGCCTTCGGCTTAATGCGCTCCCCCACGCCCCCCTCTCTATGCCCCTCCACCTGGAGCGTCAAGTAGCGGCACCCGAGGGTCAGCGTTGTGCCGCAGTGGACTACGCTTGCATTGAGGCAGGTCGCGTCTCTTGCCTGCGTAGAAACGCTTTCACCAGCGTCTGAGGGTGCCTTTTTCTTCTCCGGCGTCGCCTCGACAGAAGTGCAGTGCGAGCAGTAGCGAACGATGCTGCTGTAGCGGTGACGCTTTCAGCGAAGTTGAGAAGCTGTAGCAGCTAGCAGCGCGACAAAAATGGTCCTCGCCAAGCTGTACCGGGCTGTCACCAAGCTGAAGCAGCCGTTTCGTTTCCTGGCCCACCTGTCGCTATGCGGCTACGTCAGCGGCTTCTTTTGCGTGCTCATCGGCATTCTTCTCTTGGCTTTCTTCGGGTCCAACATTCGCGAGGATGAGGCGATCAAGCGGTGAGTCGGGATCGTCGCGGCAGAGTTTCGTGAGACGTACCCGCCGTCTGCTATCCCAGTGTTGCCATACTATAGTGTTGCCAGACTTGCGCGACTTCCAGTGTTGCCAGGCTATAAGGTTGCCAAATTGTGAACTAAAACCCAGTGTGGCCAGACTATTTGTTCCCTCTCCCTTTTACATTCTCCTCCGCCTACAGCTACGCTGTCGCGCCGCAACCGCCCAGCTCGTTAGAGCAGCCTTGCCCGGAGTGGCCGCCGCCTGTTCGCCAAGCGAAAGAGCACGTCCGCGGCGGTTGTGAAATTGTTTTTTTAGTGACTTGTCGAGCAGACGGGTACAACAGACGAAATCTGCCGATGCGTGGCCCCAGTGAGCGTATTAAGACGAGAGAAACGCGTGATTTTGTTGAAGTAAGCGTGCTGTGCTCAAATTCACTTGTCGAGCAGACGGGTACGACAGACGAAATCTGCCGATGCGTGGCCCCAGTGAGCGTATTAAGACGAGAGAAACGCGTGATTTTGTTGAAGTAAGCGTGCTGTGCTCAAATTCGCTTGTCGAGCAGACGGGTACAACAGACGAAATCTGCCGCTGCGTGGCCCCAGTGAGCGTATTAAGACGAGAGAAACGCGTGATTTTGTTGAAGTAAGCGTGCTGTGCTCAAATTCACTTGTCGAGCAGACGGGTACGACAGACGAAATCTGCCGATGCGTGGCCCCAGTGAGCGTATTAAGACGAGAGAAACGCGTGATTTTGTTGAAGTAAGCGTGCTGTGCTCAAATTCACTTGTCGAGCAGACGGGTACGACAGACAAAATCTGCCGCTGCGTGGCCCCAGTGAGCGTATTAAGACGAGAGAAACGCGTGATTTTGTTGAAATAAGCGTGCTGTGCTCAAATTCACTTGTCGAGCAGACGGGTACGACAGACGAAATCTGCCGATGCGTGGCCCCAGTGAGCGTATTAAGACGAGAGAAACGCGTGATTTTGTTGAAGTAAGCGTGCTGTGCTCAAATTCACTTGTCGAGCAGACGGGTACGACAGACGAAATCTGCCGATGCGTGGCCCCAGTGAGCGTATTAAGACGAGAGAAACGCGTGATTTTGTTGAAGTAAGCGTGCTGTGCTCAAATTCACTTGTCGAGCAGACGGGTACGACAGACGAAATCTGCCGATGCGTGGCCCCAGTGAGCGTATTAAGACGAGAGAAACGCGTGATTTGTTGAAATAAGCGTGCTATGCTATGCTAAGGGATGATCCCCACGCTGGCGTCGCTGCGTCTCATGGTGGGATAGGTATTTTAAAGAAAAAATAAAAAAAGGCGAACGAAAGGAATGTTGCCGGCCGCGTGAATTGCCATCTGTAGCACGCGAGCTGCAGCCGGCGGAGGTGAAAGGGAAAATATAGCGAGGAGAAGTATAGAGGGGAGCGATGGCAAGAAAGGACAGGGAAGAGCTTTGTATGCTATTTATAAAATACAAAAAGTAATCAAGTTCGCGCCGCTCGCGCGCAAATGTCCGGGCTCTGTCCGAAAGCAAGAGCGCGCGAGCGGCCACTGTGCACAATCATTTACAGAAAACGACAAATTGTACGTAGCGTCCTGTCTCGAACTAATCGCGCGCGTGGCACACTGCCTTCGTCCACTCGTCCGGCGGCACGTTGCCGGTTGGGGCAGCAACTCCAAACTTCTTGAGAAGCAAAACTATTTTCTTGAAGACGGAAACAAAAATAAAGGCAACAGGAGAAAAAGGCGGTAAAAAAAAATGCGGTTTGAAAAAGGTCTGTAGAAAAGCGGCCGAGATTGGGACTCGGCGCGCTCCTCTTCTTTGTTTGCAGCTGGTTTTAATACCTTCGATAATTGGGCGGAGCTTTATTAAATCTGCTCTCGCGCAATTTCAATCAATACTGCTGCAGTGGCACTGTAGGCACAAGTGGGCGGCGCCCAGTGCTCGCCAGAGCCCGACTCTAGAGGCGCCAGTATGTCCGCTGCTTAGCTAGACAGTGCGGATTTTCAGAAGTCGCCGACCTTACTGACCCCACCCACTTGAGAGCTAATCTCTTTTCAATAGGAAACGGTCGTTGGCCCCTTGGTCCCCGTTTCCCGCGGCCTTGGAGAGCGTCCGAAGCGCGCGACGCGCTGTCACCATTCCTAACCCCTCTAGACTTCTGATGGACACGGTAGTTACCGTCAAAAGGGGGAAGGAACCTACTGGCGCCGTAGGCGTCTAGCTTAACAGGTACCACAGACGAAATCTGCCGCTGCGTGGCCCCAGCCAGCGAGCGTATTAAGACGAGACAGACGCATGCTTTTCTGGAAATAAGCGTGTTATGCTCAGATTCACGCAACATTGACACTTTTAATTTGGGGTAGGCAGTGTTGAACTGAATAACTGATAACGAAATTGTAGGCTGTGCTTGGTGAGCTTCGAAAAAAGTGCGAAATTCGGGCGTTTCAGAAGCAGCCTTGCAGAAATAATTACTTCATGTGCGTGCATCCAATTATTGCCCAGGCACTTCGTAGTGGCTGGATATTTTTTTCTTCTGGCAGTTAAGAATGCTCTGGAGCTCGTGCTGCGTTGAAAGCCGCATTCAGAGCAGCAATTGTAGGAACGAAAACATCTTCGACCGAAATCCGTCTTTATGGGTTTTTGAGATACTTGAGAGGAAACTGACGCCAACCAATATTTTCATTTTTTTGCCCACCGTTTCGGGACCAACTTGGTCCCTTCTTCAGGGGTGGGTGCTGCCTTCGCTCTGCCTTTGTTAGCCCGTGGCGCAGTGCACTAACGCACGAGGAGGGAAGCGTTCCTGGAGTCCTATTAATCGCCGCCTTTGTGAACCGGATGTGTCATGACTCCACATGTCGCCTCTTGAACGGTTTTTTTTTTTTTTTGCGCAGATTTAAAAGGTTTATTAAAACGAAATATAAATGAGCTGTAAGTTTCATAAAAAAGTTAGTAGAGTAGGAGGTCCCAAAGTGGAAACTGTCTGGGGGACCTCCCATCAGGAATACATAAGAAAAGTGCACAAGTTTGGCAGGGGAGCTGGAACAAAAGTATACAGTTAAGTTAAAACCGATTGGTGTAATTTGCGCCAATGAATAAGTCAGACAATAGTTAGCGGGCATAATTTAACAAAAAAGGCATAAAACAGCAAAGCATAAGAGCAAGAGAAAGAACACAAAAAGACATCGGATAGCAATGGGCATTGAATAAATGCAGATATAAAACATAGGCGGAGGAAAAACCAAGAGGTTCTAGATGAGTAACAAATGACCGTTTGCTGTCAGAGTGGGGAACAGAAAATGAGATTAAGGCAACCTTAAGCATGGAATGAGGCTTAATGGGTTGATGAGAGATGTTTTTTTAGTAAAGTGTAGAAAGCGGGCTGCGAACGTGCGGATTTGATTGCTAGTGGTAATGAATTCCAGGTTTTGATGGCGGAGAAAAAAGCAGTTTGTTTTCCATAATTTGTACTCACTTTTGGTAGAAGAATACTGTTTTGTTCAGAGAATCTAGTGTTATTGCTATTAGCAAGGAAAGATGCGGAAAAACAGAGAAGTTGATTTCAACAAAATCACGCGTTTCTCTCGTCTAAATACGATCACTGGGGCCACGCATCGGCAGATTTCGTCTGGTGTACCCGTCTGCTCGACAAGTGAATTTGAGCACAGCACGCTTATTTCAACAAAATCACGCGTTTCTCTCGTCTTAATACGCTCACTGGGGCCACGCATCGGCAGATTTCGTCTGTCGTACCCGTCTGCTCGACAAGTGAATTTGAGCACAGCACGCTTATTTCAACAAAATCACGCGTTTCTCTCGTCTTAATACGCTCACTGGGGCCACGCATCGGCAGATTTCGTCTGTCGTACCCGTCTGCTCGACAAGTGAATTTGAGCACAGCACGCTTATTTCAACAAAATCACGCGTTTCTCTCGTCTTAATACACTCACTGGGGCCACGCATCGGCAGATTTCGTCTGTCGTACCCGTCTGCTCCACAAGTGAATTTGAGCATAGCACGCTTATTTCAACAAAATCACGCGTTTCTCTCGTCTTAATACGCTCACTGGGGCCACGCATCGGCAGATTTCGTCTGTCGTACCCGTCTGCTCCACAAGTGAATTTGAGCATAGCACGCTTATTTCAACAAAATCACGCGTTTCTCTCGTCTTAATACGCTCACTGGGGCCACGCATCGGCAGATTTCGTCTGTCGTACCCGTCTGCTCCACAAGTGAATTTGAGCATAGCACGCTTATTTCAACAAAATCACGCGTTTCTCTCGTCTTAATACGCTCACTGGGGCCACGCATCAGCAGATTTCGTCTGTCGTACCCGTCTGCTCCACAAGTGAATTTGAGCACAGCACGCTTATTTCAACAAAATCACGCGTTTCTCTCGTCTTAATACGCTCACTGGGGCCACGCATCGGCAGATTTCGTCTGTCGTACCCGTCTGCTCCACAAGTCACTAAAAAAACAATTTCGTAACCGCCGCGGGCGTGCTCTTTCCCTTGGCGAACAGGCGGCGGCCACTCCGGGCAAGGCTGCTCTAACGAGCTGGGCGGTTGCGGCGCGACAGCGTAGCTGTAGGCGGAGGAGAATGTAAAAGGGAGAGGGAACAAATAGTCTGGCCACACTGGGTTTTAGTTCACAATCTGGCAACCTTATAGCCTGGCAACACTGGAAGTCGCGCAAGTCTGGCAACACTATAGTATGGCAACACTGGGATAGCAGACGGCGGGTACGTCTCACGAAACCCAGCCGATCGTCGCCGTTGTCCTGAGTGTGACGCGTGCGATTGTTTTCGCCGCTCCACAAGTGGGGCTTCTTCGGCACGCTAGCTCCGCGCGGCAAGCTTGCGAAAGTTGTAAAGCGGCGCGCCAAGCTCGAAAGCTTCGCAGTCGTCGTCGTCGTCGTCGTTTCCTCTGAAGGGATGGCATTCGTCCAGCCCGTAGGTCCGCAGTTACAGGACGTGTGGTCAGAAGTGCCCCCGAATGACAGTCTCTCATTGACAGCGTGAACTGTGACCTACTCGTTAAAATCGAAAGGGAGTACGCACCAGCCTAGCTGCAATAGCCTGCCAAAAGCTAGACGCAAAACAAACTATGTGAAAAAATGGAACGCTTTGCGAAGAATTGGGGGCAAATTTTTGTGAGGAGACAGCAGCCGGAAGCCGCATAACCAGATGACGACGACGAAGGCTAGAAGGTCGATCGGTTTGGTTAGAGGTCAACACCACATGTTAGTCATTGTGGTGAGATCAAGAAAACAGTGAAACATGAACTGAAGCAGAGCTCAGCTGTGCGCAATTCAACATATCGAAACTTTAAGGTTTATCTCTTCATGGGTGTTTAACGTCCCAAAGCGACTGACGCAATGAGGGACGCCGTAGTGAAGGGCTCCGGAAATTTCAACCATCCGGCGTTCTTTAACGTGCACTGACATCGCACAGTACACGGGCCTCTAGAATTTCGCCTCCATCGAAATTCGACCGTCGCGGCCGAGATCGAACCCGTGTATTTTGGGTCAGCAGCCGGGTGCCATAACTACTGAGCCACCGCGAAAACTTTAAGCATGTCGTAATCGAGCCACTGTCGTTAGTTGACGAAGGTTCTGATGTTTGCCTTCGCGTATGTACGGTTAGGGGCAAAGCAAAAAACTGCTATTATGTAATGACACTAGTGCCAAGCGTGTGAAAATAAGCAATTTAGTGCATCAGAAAAAAAAAGACGATATTGAACCACTTGGAGTTTATCCACAACAGATGGCTGGCCTCTAAACATATGAAAGACACTACGATGAAACATGTGCAAGAATGTGTCTTTGTGTCTATTGCTTTTGCAGACCTTTTGTTGTGATTGGAAGAGAGATAGTAGACCAGCAAATGAGCCAATTTCAAAAGATGCCTACATGAAAAAACTGAGCATAGCTGATTTTAGGCAACGTGACAAACGTGACATGTAAGTGCATCATTAGCAGTGTCACTATGCGTCATTTTGAGTGCATTATGATTGCCCTATCTTTGACCCTCTTGTTTCAGTTGCATTGAGGCGATTTTCAGATTAAAGAAAAAGGGATGGGCTATTCAGATGGGCCCCAAAACCCTTTCGTTTTTTAATTTTGGCTCATGGTAGTGAATTTTTGAGCTTTTAATCCTCAACATTGAAATGATGAAAATAACAGTTGTAATTGACTGTCAACGTGATTCACAGCTCCGTAATTTTGCTGCCGTGGCTCCCCTTTCGGGAATTGTCATACCACAAAATGAAAGTTTGGCTGAGTGGATCTCTGTGAGATGTATTATTAGTTTTCCAGGTAAATTTTTCTGTAAAAAGATCCTGTTCGCAGAAAATACGGTAGCCCTGAAAGCCTGACTTTTTTTTTTTTTTGAAGTCTTGTGCCGTCCTTCATGATGGCCCATTGTTATACTGTGAAATTAAAAAAGCAGGTACTGTAAAAATAAAAGAGTTAAAAGATTTCGCCACAGTTTGACTTGATCAAGGCCTACTATAGTTTTACGGTAGGGTGGAAGGAAATGTAAGATCAAGTTTCTTGAGAGCTACGAACCTGAGGTCAAATAACCTTGATGCTGTCTGTGAAAGTGTTGCTTTAATTAGACATGAACTGTTCACAACCTAGAGCCTTACATTTCCTGTGTGATGAAGACACAAAAGAATGGAGGAAGTTAAAATAAAACAGCTCGTTATTCTTGTAAAGTCTTATCTATATACGCACGAACTGTGTAGCATTGTTGCAGTTTTTTGTTTTTTGCTGCTACAGCTCAGTGACATGCGTGTTGATGAATTAATGAAATCAAAAGCAGCTAGCTCAACAATTAGCCAACCTTCAAAGCCAGTTGCAAGCTATTTTTACTTAGCTCTGGTCGGACTAATGCCATCCAGTCTGACAGCGCCACAGTTATATCCTGTGCTGCCTTGTGTTTGCAAGGACTCTTTGCAAGTGCGCAATTTATTGTGCTCTGAGATTAGTAGTGGGTGTTGTGGGAGCCTGTATCAGGAGGCTAGAGGAGCATTTATTGGGCAGCTGGGACACTCACGTGCAAGGCTGCTGAGTTGCGTGACCTTTGGCCACAGATGTCACGGGGCTCTTCTACAGCAGTCATTTGTCCCACACCTTTGCACCTTTGCTCTGAGTTCTTCCTTGGGCCTGTGGTGGGACTATTGTGGAGCTGTTGACGAGAGCACAGTCCCATTTGTAATGATAGGCAACAGTTGCTTAAACTGCAACTCCAGAGGATTTTCAAACATTTTCAGATGACTGTCGCATTATATTTCCTCAACCTTGCTCTCTAAGTTGCAAGGAGCCGCCGCAGTGGCTCAGTGGTTGTGGTGCTCGGCTGCTGACCAGAAAGACGTGGGTTCGATCCTGGCCGCGGCGGTCGAATTTCGATGGAGCCAAAATTCTAGAGGCCTGTGTGCTGTGCGATGTCAGTGCACGTTAAAGAACCCCAGGTGGTCGAAATTTCCGGAGCCCTCCACTACAGCGTCTCTCATAGCCTGAGTCGCTTTGGGACGTTAAACCCCATAAACCAAACCAAACCTAAGTTGCAAGGAGTATTTTTTTTTTTTTAGGATAATGAGGAAAATAATTGTAAAAAATAGCACAAACCAGGAAACTGAAACCCAAACTGGATTTCGTCCTCATGATTGTCCAACAAATGACGTTTTGATTATTGTCACAAAACCTGTTGCGTGCTCATTGAATGGCAATACTGCTGAATCTAAGCTAAAGCTGTGATATTTTTTGTTTGAAAGGACCAAAAAACAAGACAAAATTTAATCCTTTAGCAAACGACTGCTGACCCAAAATAGATGGATTCAGTCCCGGCCGCGGTGGTCACATTTCGATGGAGGTGAAATGCTAGAGGCCCGTGTACTGTGCAATGTCAGTGCACGTTAAAGAACCCAATGAGGTCAAAAATATACAGAGCCCTCCACTGTGGCATCCCTTATAGCCTGAGTAGCTTTGGGACATTGGATCCTGTAAACCATGAACCACAAACCTATGGCAGACACACATTGAATACTGACGGGCGTGCAGCTCATGACATCACTTATCCAAGGTTGCCTGTAGAAATTTCCCTATTAAGGCCGTTTATTGGGAAAAATTTAAAGTAATTTGCACTGAAACAAAATGCTGCCTAGCTGCAAAACCTGGCACAAAGGATAAAAAACTGCAGAGGACCTACTGTGAAAGCAGTAAAATGTGTGGACATCAAAAAAAAAGAAAAGGCCCTAGTTGTTCTGACAATAAGGGGCCTAGCGTTTCATTATTTTTCATAATGCTTGAAAGAGCACGGCAAGTCATTTTTCTCAGCAAGACATTCATTGGCTCTGTTTTAAATAGCAGAAGTCCACCTTGAATGCAGGCTGTAATCACACCGATGGTTTGGTGCAGTGATGGCAGTTTTTCTGTCATTTGTACTGATTTGTAGCAAGGCAGCAACTTGTACCAGCTTCAATTAGAACAGCATCTCAACTTAAAACTGTTCCAAGGTGCTATCAAGCGAAGCTTAAGCATGGAGAGCAAATGAAGGTAATAAATCCTTTAAGCACTCTGTACGCAATTGTGTACACAGCATACTCGCAGCTTTTTCTTATAGTGTAATGCACCCAGCAGTGATTTCATTATTCTAGCTCAATTTAGCATCATTCTTGTAGCAAAAAGTTTTTTTTGGGTGTGTGCTATGTAGCGAACGAGCACAGCAATTCACAAAACAGTGAGCCGGGTAGCACGTCATCCGATATTTTTATGCACACAGTTTTGCCCTCAGTGATCATAAGGCAGTAATTACTCATTGGCATCCACCCAAGCGCAGCCATACGGCTACATTTGACCAACATTTGACCATTTGACCAACACTCTTCCCACTTCGAGTTACTGATCAATTCGCTCTCGCCCTACCATAAGCTTGCCGTCCCGGTTAGCTCAATTGGTAGAGCGACTGCTCCGGTGTGGCGGTGGTTCCGGGTTCGAACCCCGGACCAGGACGAATTTTTCTTTAACTACGAAGTTTCTGAGAAAGCTGTATAGCTTTCCTTTGTAGCCGTATGGCTGCGCTTGGGTGGATGCCAATGAGTAATTACTGCCTTATTACAAATCTACTCCACCTTGGGGGATTCCCCTAAACATTTGACCAACCCTCAGTGATCACATCAATTGTTTTTGCTTAATGTTAAATGTTACATGCAGCTTCAAGACGCAGAGTTTATGAACGATCCCTCGGGTGCTTACTTGCCAAATCCGGGCATTTTGATGCAATTGTTTGTTACCAATCTGATTATTTCTATGGAATTTTGCACATCCCTGTAAAAACTTACACACTGGTCTTTCTCTCTGGGAAACCAAAAAATTCCCTTTCTTGAGGCCTGAATATACTATTTAGGTGGAAAAATAATTGTTTTCGATCAAAACGAACAGTGGCACCTGAAAGGGCTAAAAGGCACAAACAACTGAATTTCAGCGGCCCTTGTATTTTGGTGCTACAGAAAGCTTAGTGTCCAGGGTGCCTGATTTTACTAAGATTTTTTAAAAAATTTTGTGTAAGATTTTTACAGAGAATTTTTCAATATTTGGATGCGGACGTTTTTATATATCCTAATGCTGGTGGGAGCCTTGATTAGGGAGCATGGTAGCGGTTGCGTGCCGCCAAAAATGGGGAACCAGAAACGAATATGTACGGACCTGCCATACGGAAAGTAGGGAGGTTTAGTGTAGCTTAGTGTGCACCTGTCTTACACCAAGCCACTGCGGCACACTAGTGTGCACTTCGTCAACTCTGGACCCTGGGCGCAAACTCTGAGGGTAAACTCTGAGAATGAACTCTGAGAATGAACTCTGAGAATGAACTCTGAGAATGAACTCTGAGGATGAACTCTGAGGATGAACTCTGAGGATGAACTCTGAGGATGAACTCTGAGGATGAACTCTGAGGATGAACTCTGAGGATGAACTCTGAGGATGAACTCTGAGGGTGAACTCTGAGGGTGAACTCTGAGGGTGAACTCTGAGGGTGAACTCTGAGGGTGAACTCTGAGGGGGAACTCTGAGGGTGAACTCTTAGGATGTACTCTTAGGATGTACTCTTAGGATGTACTCTGAGGATGTACTCTGAGGATGTACTCTGAGGATGTACTCTTAGGATGTACTCTTAGGATGTACTCTTAGGGTGTACTCTTAGGATGTACTCCGAGGATGTACTCCGAGGATGAGCTCGGAGGATAAACTCCGAGGATAAACTTTGAGGATAAACTGAAGGCTGCCTGTATCGATCGGCTACCTCTTTCTAAAGAAAAAAATGTTGCTTTCATGTAGGACGGTGCTTCTGTAAGCTATAAAAGACGGAAAAATTGCATACAGGAATCGCCACCTCTGGCAGTTTTTACAAGTAATCTTCATTATGGCAACTCGATTTTTTGGGCGTGGATCCCAGAGGCAAGGGTACACTGACGTTCACTTCCAAACAGTGATTCCAGGGTCCTTTTTGTTGTTCACACTAAAAGTTTGAACCAAGTTGCGGGAAAATTTTAAAATCCAATATTCTCAGCAATATTCTCAGCCTTTTGGGCTGTTGTACAAACAGCATAGTCAGAAAGAGCTACAGAATCTATTTTTACTGAGAACAAGAACTTGATGGAGTAATCCTCAGAGTTGTTTTAATGAACTGATAAATGCAAAGCACTCTCGCGCCATCCATTATGAACTAAGCGCTTCACTTGGCAGTGTAGAAGGAGTGCCACCTCACCTTATTTTATAAGATTTATTTCATATAGAGTAAGCCATAATAAAATATAACGAATCCTTTGGAAAGAAGAAAGAACACTTTGCCTTGAAAAATATAAATCATATTTAGCGAAAATGGGATTGCATGGTGGTACATACTGCAAGTACAAAAGTTTCACTGTAGCTCATCACTTTAGCTTGTTTTGTGTGAACTTAGTGCCAAACAAAAATTACAAATTCTCATTTTCTTTTTTGGAGAATAAATGCCAGATTCCATCAATAGAACCAAGCTTTTTTCGTTCCCACCATAATCTCGCAACTCATTTTGATCATTTGTTCGCTCCTTCAAAGAAATGCTTAGCGTTCTATGTAAGCTTCGTCACGAAGTTAGGGCCAAAAACGAGGACCAAGGTGGGAGAACGACACAACACGAGCGCTTCTGTTCGTGTTGTGTCTTTCTCCCACCTTGGTCCTCGTTTTTGGCACTAACTGCATCATGAATGAGATTCAACTCGCCCAACTTTCCACCTTACTTCTACATAACCTGCACCAAACTGGTTGATATATCCCACCATCATTACAGTCTTTGTGGCAAGCATTGTTTTAAAGAAAAAAACCTTAAAAAAAAGGAACAAGAGGGAACAATGTGAAAACACAAGTCCATGTCCTCACTGTTATCACAAGCTCTTTCAGTGACACCTCTGCCTCGTGTACAGACACTGAAGGGCAGCTGATGAAGGCATCTGCTTTTTTTTTTTTTCGTGAAAATCCTCGACCAATTCTCGAGGCAATAAGTTTGGTTATTACTGGCACAGGGTCCAGGTCGGACAGGTCCACTTTGACGGTTGAGCCCGCAAATGCAAAGAGTGCCCCATTCATCACTGGGTTGCATGCCTAATCTTCAGGAAAATTTTTCTTTTTTTTTTTCCCCCCGCAACTTCCGTGTTCTGCAATGGCCTAGCAACTGACTGCGTTCAAGCTGGTGCTTACATTGCAGCAGCCATCGTGTTCCTACTTGCACTGATGGCAGTAGCATTAGCAAATATAAAACCACGTGAAAAAGACATAACGGGAAGAGAACTCAAAGATGCAGACGTGCTTTGTGTGTGCATCTTTGTGTTCTCATCCACTCCCGTATTCTTCGAGCAGTTCTGTATTAGCGGATCCTATGAACCAACTAGCCCAACATATTAAGGTGAAAGCCTTTAATGGCTCATACTGTCATCTGTTCACAAAGCATGTCACACGTGTTTAACTCGGGAATTAAAAAAGATAGAAAAGCAATGGTTGCTTCAGATAGAGGAGGAAAAAATGAACCTAGAAGCCAGGTTTGATGACTGTATATTAATTAGTTAATTAATTATAGGCAAAAATGTCGAAATCACGTAGAAATAGCATGGATATCGATATAGCCACGGGAACGTTGTGACGTCACATCCACCGGAAGTCATCGCAGCATAGTGAAAGTTGTCAAAGATTGGTCAGAAAAACATCAGATTTGTGTCAAATTAGATGGAAGAATGTGTAGTTAAGCGTAATAAATACTTAAGATCCCCGAAAGATGTATAATTTGGATGTCGATACAGCCACGGGAACGGTGTGACGTCACATCCACCGGAAGTCGTCACGGCAAAGTGTCCTCGTCTTTCGCCTCTCAACACTTTAGTTGTCAAAGTGTCCGCGCAATTTTTATTTTACTTGAGTAGCGTTAGTAAGCTGAATGCAGTTTTTCCTCAGTTGTGCTTGTGTTAGTATTCCATCACCTGGACTTATTTTTGAGCGATTACAGAGGCGCTAGAGTGTTCGGCTCGTGTGTTTGAGCACCCGTATGGTGTCCCCATGGGCAGGATACCCACGTGGATCGGCATCATCGCCACGGGCAGCGGCATCATGTTCCTCTTTGTCGGAGTCACGCTGACCATCCTGCTGTGCAAGCTGTTCAACCAGCAGGCGGCCAGAGATGTGAGTCATCATGCCTAGCTAGTCCTTCCCTCTTTCTCACTGCGAGCCGTGTATTAGGGTGTGCAGCGGAAAATCATTTATTCATACTCACTTAATTTAAACTGTCTGTTTATTTGAACTGCCGCTTTTGTCCTGTGACCACTAAGGACAAATTGGACAAAGTTGGCCTGCGTCGACAGGTCATTGAAATCCAAAAACAAAGATGCTACTTTCACTGGAGGCGGAGCTTCTATAGTCAGACGTAACTAAGTTTGCAGTGAAGCACCGCCCCCATTTGGGACCACCGCACGATATCCTCCACGACAGAAAAGTAATCCATTAAAAACTTTTCTTGTTACCTATACAAGAAGCTAATCACAAGAAAAAAAAATTGTAAGCTCTAGAATTTTGACACCTGGCTTGCTTAATAAAGTGAAACATTAAAAACCTGATTTCATTTCCTGTTGTGACTGACTAGAGGAGTGGCTCAGTGTTACCAAATGCCGTTTTCTTTAGTTTTACCCTACTATATATACTAGAAATAGTAAAAAAAATGAAATGCAGATGTCGCCATTGGTAGCAAATTTTTCGTTCGAACTGCAGGTTTTCAACACAGGCTTTTTTTTTTTAAATCAAATTCCAGAGGCTGGGCTGCGTCACCTTTCACTTCAAGATGGGGGATCATGAAGTCCTCCTCGGTATAGATGTCACAAGATTGAATTGAGGGCAGGAGACTTAAATGCAATTTTGCTAGCAACAAATGCAGCTTTTGCTACCCGATAAACATCACATACCCAGATGGAGCCATAGAGTCAGTTTCTGCAGTATCCGTTTTAAAAAAGATCCTGTTAATTTAAACTGCACATAACTGCAACAGATTTTTGGTCCTCTTCAAGTCTAATTACAGAGATTTTATGATTTTTTCAGGTTTCAAGCCATGCTATGAACAGAATTTGGACACCAGTAATTGCCGCTCATCTTTATTGGGACGGGCAGAAATTCTTGTGTGTATAATAGTTGCCATATATCTGCATTTTTGGAGTCCAGGAGCCATTCAGTGCATGCATTTGGGAAGCCAGCAGTCAGTGTTGAAGCTACTCTTTTTGTTTGGTTGTGGGCCGTTTATTCTGGTCCTTGCATGGCAGGTTATCCTCCTTGTCTGAATTCCTACACATCAAGGCATCCTGTTGCCTGGGAACCTAGATTTGTACAGGATAAACCACAGCTGTGTGAGGCATGCAGCCATAGCCCACCTCAGACTGGTGTTCATACCGAGACACTGAGATACTAGTGTTCGCAGTATCTCAGTGTTTGCTTTGATACGCTTCAGTTATGTGGTTAACGCTCCTGTTGGCAGAGCTACTGTACCAGCATTGCCGGGAAAATTGGTAATGACTGTGTGAAGACCAGGAGTTGTGTTGAGAAGGGTTGTTTTGTAGGCCAGTGTTCAAGAAATGCTTCAGTGTGGCAGACAAGGACAAGATGTAGAAAACACCACAGAGCGCCAACTAACAACTGATTTTATTGGAACCCACGTCAATGAATACATGCTTTGCGCTCATCAATGACAAAAAAGATAAAATACAGTGAAGAGAGCACTAGGTACAAAAGGATTAGCAAACACGGCACGTGTGACACAAGCGAACATCGTCTTGCACCAAATCTAATCATTTTGATAGAAATTCTAACTCTTTCTTGAGCAGAGTCACAGATGGATTGCTCATTCGTTTGGGGACAAACACATGCGTGAGCAATCCATCTGTGATGCTGCTCAAGAAAGAGTTAGAATTTCTATCAAAATGATTAGATTTGGTGCAAGACGATGTTCGCTTGTGTCACACGTGCCGTGTTTGCTAATCATTTTGTACTATAGTGCGCTCTTCACTGCATTTTATTTTATCCTTTTTTTGTCGTTGATGAGCGCAAAGCATAGATTCGTTGACGCGGGTTTCAATAAAATCAGTTGTTAGTTGGTGCTCTGCGGTGTGTTTTTTACGTCTTGACCTTTTCTGCCGCGCCGAAGCATTTCTTGAAGGAGTTGTGTGCCTGTAATTGTAGAAAAACATCTGTGGCACGGAGATCCCTACACGTGACTTCACGATGCCAAGAAGATGAGACAGCAGCACCAGGACTAGGAAATGTGCCCCCACAAAGTGGAATCAGACAGAAATAATAGGTGAACAATGATGGTGCTGCTCATGTGTTTCAGCATCTATTCAGTGCCAACCCATTTTACTTTGTGTGTTCATTCTGCGACAGACTCTCAGGGATGCCAGAAATGTCAATGTGCTTGACTGGCTCAGGTGGTGGTGGTGGTAGTGGCATTAAGGAGCAGGCAGGGTTAGCCTTGCATTTGACATGTCGGTGATTGCTCCACCTGGGTCACACAGTTTTAATGAGAATGCTCTATGTAACTTGTACTTGAAAACAGCATGATGGACGGAACAGAAAAAAGCAGACACCATTAGCGATGGCTATTAACTTGTGGTTTTTATTTCAAGAAGGCAGAACTTATATAGTCTCGACACTTCATGAAAGCAAAAGCAATGGCGAGGAAAAGGTGCACACGCAGCATGGCAGAGTAAAACATGCTTTGTCCAGCTTCTTAAGGGGAACTGCATAGTAATAAGACAAAGAATCAACAAAACCGCGTAAAACAACAAAACGTGTGTAAACAAGCGGCAAAAAAACTCATAACAGGTGTACAAAACAGCTGAAAACTGGTAGCAAGATGCACGTCAGAAACCAGATGAACTGGAAATAGACTGACTGTTGGTGTGCTCACACAATGCTGTTCTTTCTTTTTCGTAATGTATGCTTCCCAATCCTGTCCCAGTCCTGCACACACGCTGATCACAGTGCATCTGTACGATGCGTGTTTAATTTAACAGGCGATAGCAACCCTTGCAATGGCTAAGGTTAGAACCTGTGCATCGTGGTGGAGCAGCGGGACGGGACACAAGAAACAAGGAAGGACGTACACAGGCGCTGTACTTGTCGTTAGAACCTGTGGTCAATTCTAGTGAGTTGGCATGCTCCCACAACTTGTCGTTAGATGCCTTCAACAACAGGCAGAGAACCTGTTGGTTCTTTGCCCTTTAATGCGATAGTGTTAGGAGCCCCACCGGAGAAAAAAAAAGAGCGGCTTCATATGTTATAAAAAGCGCTGATTGGTTGAGAAGGTGTAATGTCACAATTACGTCATCAGACCATGTGACAGGGAGGTGTGACATCGTAATGATGTCACCAGGCTGGAGGGAGCATCACTTCCCATGGAGGCTTCAACAGCTTCTACAATGTAATTATGTGTCCATGAGTTTTTCTCTTGCGGTTTCCTTCTCAGCAGCCGGTCTGGGCACGTGCCTTTACTCTGTCGTGTCATGTCTGCTCTTTTTTTTTTTGTCATCTTTGTGTTTGTTTTCATGGCATATCAATCCTGTGCCCTATAAAACCTCGTTAAAGCATACTTGCTTAAAAAGTCACTGGCCCAGGTCTAAACATTTTAAGCAAACAAGCCCAGTGCTTCGATTAGGCATCAGCGATAGTCTATGCAAAATACTACAGCGGTGCGTGTGCTGGAAAGCAGCCAGAAAAATGGCTGGGGTCCAGCATGGCTTGAACCTAGGTATACAAGCGAAAGCTCTTTTAAGCATGGTCAGCACTTCTCAAATCAAATGTTAGGGGTCATGGTCTAGGGTCAAAGGTCAACGTCAGGTACCAAATGGTCACAGTCATATGATCGCATGGTCATACTACCACAGCTTGGGTCACACCACCATGCAGTTAATTTCTGTTTGACCTTGTGAGACATTGAAGGTCATTGTCTCATCCACATCGAAACCGGAAGTTGTACCTCGAGGAGTGGAACTCTCACTCTGAAATACAAATGAAAGCTCTCTCTCGCTTCCTTTCTGAGAGCCATACCTCCTTGTCCTCTATGCTGACCCATCGAAGCTTGGATGTGATGTAAAAACAGGGACGGCATCAGTCTCTCTGACTACCAGCAGGCCAAATACTCATCTCTGTAACAATGTCCTCGTTGCCATCACTGTGTGCAATAACTATTGTGGTTATTATGGTTATAACTATAATGGTTATTTTTCTGTGGGAACTTGCCACAGTGGCTTAATGGCAATGTCATTTTGCTTGTGAGACAAGGAGTGCAGGATTGAATCAAAATGTGCCCATGTGCTGTTTGATGCCTGTGCATGGTAAAGAACTCAAGGTGGTTCTAATCAATATGGAGCCTTTTTCTCAAGCACTTCTCATAGCTCGTGTGCTCTTTCGGAACATTGAACCCACTTACCATACCATGCGAAAGGTTTCGAGGTGCTTTTTGATCAATATGACTGCAACCAGTGTGCACACGGCTTCTTTCTCTCCGCAGGGTGAACCGGGGCACATCCAGCGCTTCCCGTCTCAACCGGGACTCTACCCGGTGCAAGCCATGAGCTGCACCTCACCCGGTGATGCACACGACACAGCCGAGACTGACAAGCTCACCTGATCCGGCTTGGGAGTGACTCGACTTGGCTTGGATCCCTGCGGCTGTGGGAGCTGACTGCGCCCGCCATCTTGCACGGCTGATGTTTCCCGTTTTTGCTTGTTGGCCTTTCCCATTTACCTCGCTGGTATTTCATCGGGCTGGTCCACTCGAGCACCCCTTATTTTGCGACGCAAATGTGGTTTCCTTTCCTTGCTTGGACGTGACGTTCTCGAAACTTGCGTCGTGCTGTGTTCTTGATTCAGCGGGGATCGGTGCAGTGAGAAATGGCTCTTTCAGGATGAAGCAACTATGATTTGAGGAGTGCTAACCCTAGTTACAAGGGTATGGCAGATATCTGCCTGGGACGGAACTGATTGACTGCTAATCTTTTGTCGTTTGTTTCGTACATCTCCCCTTCCCTATGGTGCACAACTTCTGCCTTTTGAAAGGTGACTCTGCTAGGGCTATTGTCTTTTTACAGTTGACTTGTGGTAGGCTCATTTAGTTGCTGCCTTTGTTATGCATTTTTGTAGAAGGAAAAGAAAGATCGTTGACAATGTATGGTGTGCAAATATTCAAAAATTCGGTTCATTTACGAATAGTATTCAGTATTTGATGTCATTCACATCATGCTTACACTGTTGTAAGTATTGGAGTTTTCAGAATGTTCGAAAATTGTGTAATTTTTGCTATTAAGTTGCCATTTATCTGAACTCGCAATTGTTGATTACCAGTTCACTTGGTGTGAGCATGGCCTCGTCAGGTCAGCGAAGTTGTTCTTTGCTTGTCAGATTGATTGCCAGCACGCACCTAAAGTGCATGCAAAATAGTGTTCAATTCCAGTGATACGTGTCATCCGAATTTCAAATTGTCCAAAGCTAACAAATTCTATATGCAGAAGCACTGAAAATGCATTTACGCAGATCTGTTTACAGCTGACGGATTTATTTATGGATTTATTTTACGAGTGGCGATCTCTGAATCATCAATATACCAAACACGCGCCACCACTTATGATGTCGACATGTGTGGGCGAAGTGCCGTTGCTCACTGCTTGCGGTACGTACTGCACGATTGGCGATTGCGACGTTGACGACGTGCAGGCAGCATTATAGTGCTGGAGGATGCAATCGTAGCTGAGGCATTCTTATCAATCTGCAGTGGTGGGGGAGAGTGTTCGGAACATCCGATATTGTACCCACAATACACAATGCTCTCTGACCAGGGAATTTTTCGAATTCGTATCATCCCAAAACTCATTAACTGTGATTGTATCATTGAGATTCTACTGTATTAACGGTGACATCTGCATGCCGCTGTGTTCCTGATCAGCCTGATTGGATCTGCCAAAAAGGTTGGTTGGTTGGTTTATTGGGGTTTAACATCCCAAAGCGACTCAGGCTATGAGGGACGCCGTAGTGAAGGGCTGCGGAAATTTCGACCACCTGGGGTTCTTTAACGTGCACTGACATCGCACAGCACACGGGCCTCTAGAATTTCTCCTCCAAAGAAATTCAACTGCCGCGGCCGGGATCGAACCCGCGTCTTTTGGGTCAGCAGCCTAGCACCATAACCACTGAGCCACCGCGACGGGAGATCTGCCGAAAAGAGTACCAGCTGGTGGACATTGTGACCTGCTGATTTTGACATAGCTACTGTATTCGCATGGATCGTGTACGAAGCGCAGCGTGGCATCCTATACATCATTAAGTTTGATGCCAGGGTCGGTATAATGCAGAACGATTCTGGGAACAATTTCAGTGTTAACAGCATACCCCATTCTTCAGAAAATCCGGTGTCAGCATCGGTGTTGGCATTGTCGGCGGCATCGTTGTGAGCGAAAAATCACAAGCATGGCACGGACAGGTGGTCCCCGGAGAGCAACCTAGGAGGCAGGTGGTGCCACCTGGGTCACGTGACCTTGCGGATTCATCACAACCTGCCCACCGTGGCAGGTGGCATTTAAATTAATGATTGGGGGCTCGGGAAGAGCAACCTGGGTCGCACAAGGCCCACCGGTGGCAGCACTTGCCATCGCAGGGCAGTGGCGCATCGCTTAACCGCTGCACCACTGCGCCAGGAGTGGCATATGAGGACTCCCAGGGGTCTACGAATGTAGAGAATGACCAATTCTGCATATATGGGAATTAACCCACTACGCTATTGCGTCATACCCTGAAGACGGAGATTAGGTGTCCCTCCATTTTTCTGTTTCCCACCTTTCGTCATTAGCTGAGGTGACAGCACGCCTCCACTATCGCTGAGATTGAGCCAGTAGCACAAAGCGATTGAGGCGTGGCTTTGCTTTTGCTGATGACGATTAGTAGAAAATGTAAAAAAACAGAATGAAATCGGTTCCAGAATTGTTATATTATACTGGTTCCAAACTGATTCAACTGGATATTGACATTTATGCCTCAGCGAAGCCACCAGTAGACAAAGTGAATGGCTACACACGCTGCAATTAAATTTGTGCGTGTCATTTTGGACCATCACGAGGGAGAATTGCAAAGCTACGCACAACTAATGTGGATCAGTGAATAATAGCGAAGAGGGCGTAGTCGCTATGCATGCGGGAATGTGTGCGCCTCGTGGAGTTTTTGTTTTCATCTTTTTTATCAGTTTTTATCTCTTAGCATCTGTAAGGTGCCTGTTTTATACTGTAAGGAAAGGAGAAAGAGTGGACAGCAGAAACTGAGGCTGAGACCGCAAAGCCAGTTCACATAATCGCACTTTGTCCGACACGGGAGCTCAACACAGAAATAAGAGCGGTCTTGTGCACCGTCATGCAGAGTATTTTTGTTTTCACGCTTTCAGTTATGTACACTTGTGTCCTTGCAGCAATGTGACAGCATCAGCAAAGTTGTCATCCACCCGCACAGCACAAGGAATGCCACTTGAAACTTTTATCAGTGTGAACGCGCACTTTTTAGGAACCCCTGCTGGTCAGAATCAATGCAGAGTCCTCCACTACAGCATCCCTGATAGCCCTTTTGCAGCTTTGGGAGATTGCAGCCGCCTAACACCACAACAACAATTTTGCAAGGTTAGTGGTACAGCTTCTGGTGACGCTTGTTGGCTCTGCAAGGGAATGAAGAGACCAAAGGTTTTTTTTTTTAAATAAGCTAACTGATATTGATTCACTTTAACTGCAAGGGATGAGTTTTCACTCATATTATTGGGAAAAATAATTTCACATTTTATTCCAATGAATGCAGTAGTTGTAGGAGGAACGCCACTGAGCAGTTTTCACCTTCATGTTGACCATGAGTGCACTGTAGGGGGCAGTTTTCACCTTCATGTTGACCTTGAGTGCACTTTAGGGGGCAATTTAGGCACCAAAAATGTTTCTACCAATTTTTACGAGTGGTGCACTTTTCAGTGTTGTTTACTTGGATGGTAGCTTTTTTTACTTACAAAGTTAATGCACCCGCAGATTTCATCATCAGTGTGTAAATTTTTGCTAATTTTGGCTACTCAAATTTTCGTAAAGTATTCTTAGAGGAAAAGTGATTGTGCTAGTATTGTACTAGTAAATTTGGTTTATTGGGCACAGCCGTAGTGGAGGGCTGCGGAAATTTCGACCACCTGGGGTTCTTTAACGTGCGCTGACATCGCGCAGTACACAGACCTCTAGAATTTCGTGTCGTGCTAATTGCTAGGCATAGCTTATATCTGGCTGACAAGCAACTGAGCAACTTCAGCGGAGAGTGAGCACCACACTTTGGTGCTCGTAAATCTTTATTCTGCTTTGCCTGTTCTGCAGGCCCTTGAAAGCAAAGTTATCAATTTCTTCCTCACGTTGCCAGTCTGTGGACCTTCCTTGGCATTTCTAGCTAACATTCTATCTCGTTCCATCTGAACATTGTCCATTTTGAGGCTTTCTCTCATGGGTACTACTGCATTTTGTTGCGGCATGCATAACCTATAGGCTGCATGTGACTGGCAAAATGTGCCCTGTACATAGCCATCTGATTCGCACCACTTTTATGAATATAACCTGTTTCTACTACACTTGTTTTGTGCAACTTAACTCTATTGGAATCTCTATTTACAGCCACCTCGCAAAGACGACCACATCTTCATTGTACCAATTGGTGGAGGATCATTTCCTTCGAATTGCTTGAGAGGTGTCTATAGCCACTGGTTAGCAATGGGTAGGCTTTCTTTTCATCGTACGAGTTTTTTACTGGACAGGCGAGAAAAAAAAAGATATTTTATTGGGGCTCTGTAACTCATAAACAAGATGGTCGAAATGTTTGTGTCCGATTGTACAGACTTAGCCATCCAAAGCTTTTCTGCTAGCACATTGCAGGCATTGAAAGCACTGGAGCCATTCCAGTTGTTATTTCTATCATTGCACGGTAATATTTTAGCACACTCTTTTCAACATTGTAACCTTTCCAGAGGAATCAATCTGTCCTGCAGTGTGTGTAATCAGGCTGATAATGATGATTATGTACACCTGCAGTCAGAAGTTTATGGAACATTGCATCAGTGAACAAAGCTAATTTCACTGCTGTCCTTGCATGCAGTCTCCAAGCAGTATATGCGGTTTGTTTCAGAGTGGGTGAATTACACGAAGTGCTATGATATTCCGAGCAGTATGCCCAGGATGCAAAGATGTTTACATGCGTTCCATAAACTTGTAACAGCAGGTGTACCCTTTTAAGGTAGAGGAACAGGTGACTGACGCAGCTTGGTTGAGGATTATAAGTGGTACCAGAATGTCAAGTGTGCTCACACATTTGTTTGTAAACTGTGCCTGAACCTCTATATATACTGCAGTGTAACCTTGCTTAATCGCACAAAACTGGTGAGTTGTCCATTTCGAATTTACTTGTATGTGCATTGCAACTACAGTGACTTTTTCGAAATTTTTCATTCTCATCATTCTCATTATAGTCAACCTTCCCAGTCCACATTTTGTTATCAAAACAATGAGGATGCTGTCACAACTCGAACTCTGATAAAATAGGGATGTGAACATCTGAAAGGGTGAAGAAAAGATAAGAATTGGGTGTGCCGCAATGACTTAGTGGCGATGGCGTTTGGCTTCCCAGCCGAAAGGTGCGGGAGTTAGTTGTTAGGCCCCCTATAACTCAGATCGTGAATGGCAGTTTGCCAATATCCCTCAAGAGAAAAGTCTACAACAGCTGTATCTTACCAGTACTCACACCTATGGGGCAGAAACGTGGAGGCTAACGAAAAGGGTTCATCTTAAGTTAAGGACAATGAATCAAGCTACGGAAAGGAAAATGGTAGATGTATTATTAATAGACCGGAAACGGGCAGAGTGGGTGAGAGAACAAGCATGGGTTAATGACATCCTAATTGTAATCAAGAGGAAGAAATTGGCTTGGGCAGGGCATGTAATGCGAAGGCAAGATAACCGCTGGTCCTTAAGGATAAGGGAGTGGATTCATGTTCATATTGAAACCAAAACGAACAATGACCAAACCCAAATTGTTTTTGTACTGCGTGAAGAGTACAGTGTCCTGGCTAGTTCAGGGGTCTGATCATTGTTTATTGCGTGGTGTATGTAAAAAAAAAAGCAACAGAGCATGGTCTCTGTGTGCATCTTGTAGACAACTTGTTTGTAAATCTTTTTTGATCATACTCATCAAGAGAAACTTTTGTTTCTACCTTGTATGTCTTTGTAGTCTTGTGCTGTGGTGTGACCTGCTGTGATAAAATGTTGTACAAGAGTCCATATTTCATGAACTGATGAGCATGTCATGAACTTGATAGATCTGTGATTGTCATGAGAGCACTGAGCCTTCACAGGCACTCCATTATTCAACCAGAACTCTAAAAGGAAGAAGGCATGTATGTTGTTGTTGTTGTGCATATACACAACAGAATCTCTCTGGGCACCTTACCTTTCTGTAGGAGTTGGTCTCCATTTATCTACAAATATGCTGCTTTAAGTGTTGAATAAAGTCTGTGTTGCATACACTGTTGAGTGGTGTGTCCGTAGAGCACGGAAATTTCTAGATGCTACTATGATGTACCGACGTATGCCATCGAGGCTGGGCTAATTTTATTATTGAGACAAACTGTAAATTAGTTTTTTGAACGAACGCCGAGCGCCAAGGGCTTATGGTCACCTGACAGGGGGTGGAGAGACTCTTTAGGCATTTTAGAAAGCATGATAAGCTAGTTTTTGCGTTGTAGGTATGTAGTGAACAAAAAATAGTATATAGTGCTGCTTTGTCTAAATTCGAGCAGCTCCGATTACTGAATTTTGGTACGTATGCATACATGTTACAAAAGGCTCAACAGTTAACATTTAGTTGCGTCTTCTTTGTGCTGAGCACACATTGCGTTCACTGTGAAGTGATTTGTTGCACATGCGCAAGTCTAGTGCCTTTTGAATTCCGCAAAGAACCAGTAAAAAAATATGGCGATCGTTGTACACCGGCTGATAAATGGTCAGTTAGAAAACGAAACTAATTGGTCGAGGCGCTTTTCAGGTGTCTCATCGCCATTGGCAATGGTCGTTCAATATGGCCGCGCCCGCTCTTGCGTTGATGTCGCCTCACTGTCGACTTGGAAAACTGGCTTTTTAATTATTTAGAATGCGCAATTTTTGGCCCAGCCTCTAACTGCATCCTACTCGCGTCATATCCGAGAAGCAGAGTGCACCTTAAATCTGCTAACTTTAGTTTTTGTTCAATTATCACCGTTGAAACTTCGGTCGGTTAAGGTCAACAACTTTGTTTACGAACTACCGATGGCCCTTCTTATCGTGATTCGTCGTCGCGATGGGGGATCGCCGAGGAATTCTTCGAGGTGAGGTAACACCGACGGTTACATATCGCTTTACTCTGCATGCCTGCCGCGGATGAAACGCTGACATCAAATACGTGCGTCGGAACCTTGGCGACATGTCACGCAACAGGTGTTTCATGGACCGCTGCCTCCCGAAGAACATTCCGATGGCGCCGTATCATGCGGGCGCCGCCTGTCATTTAAGCAAATCCGAACCATAAGGGCTGTCGCTCGTGAATAGCCGGGCATCCGCAAAACTTTCCGATTAATCGCACGCGTGAGATGAAGCGCATATCAACCTGCGGGCACATTGGCAGCTTGGTTCGCTTTTGAAATGCTGTCGTTACCCGTCAACTCTCTGTTATTAAAAGCAGAAAATAATAATCCCTGCCGAATATATTTTTCTTCGTTTTAATCGAACGTCCTCAAGGTGCTGTTTTCATCTGCCAAGTTTAAAAACACGACACTGATGTGAAGCGGGCTTTACGGGGTTGGAAAGTGCTGTCTGTTTGTACTTCCCTTTCTGTTGGGGTTATTTTTGACTGCATGCTTACGAATATTATTTTGTTTCAGTGCTGGGTCTTTTACTGAGACAAGCCAAGCTGCCAATCATTATGCACTGGCTGATAAATAGCCAATCAGAAAACGAAACTAATTGGTCGAGGCGCTTTCAGGCGAAATCTGAACCCCTGGCAATCGTATCTTTGCGGACTGACTGTAGTCACGCTTCGGGCGGTATATTTAGAGCCACAGTGAATATCTGGACACTTTGCATTGTTCGAAGGTTTGATTTATCGTATTTGATGCCTCAGTTGTCTTTCTGTGTCTGTTTTTCTTTTTGTAAACTTGTCTACCGGCAAAGTACTTGAAAACGCATTTGAAATTGTTCCTGCTTTGCATGCAAGCCAGCCATCACATCTCAGAATTTTTTGTAGTCACATGGCAGCTAAAACAAGGCAACAGGTATAACCACCTTCCTTCTGAGGAATGGGTGCAATAGTAGAAATGCTACACTGCCCCCCCCCCCCCCCCCCCCCCCCCCCGGCTTTGTTCAACTCACGACATGCTATTATTCGCTCAGCGTTTTTGCAAACACAGTTCTTGCATCTTTTATGCATCGCTGAAGAGACACTTCCTTGAACATCCCTGCAGTAACTGTGACAATGCATGGAATCAGCAAGTTCATTGGTTGTGTGGTGGTGTCATTAACAAGGTACCATTTATCACTGCATAGTTGTACCGGTATTGTTAAATAGTTTTCAAGCATAAATTCATGTGAAACTCATATGCAGTCAGAAGCAGAGGGTGTCTCAGGTAGCGTGTCTAGGTTGTCTGGCTTGTACCAGTGATTAAATAGTGTGTTTTTTGTTAGAAATAACAACGGGTATAAATCTTGCAAACATGAGATGTGGAGAGAGGGCAGTTTATGCCGTGAGTGCCCTCAGTGTTGCATACTGTAACAACCATGGCAGCAACCAGGGTTCAGAGCCGCACCTTTAACTGAAACTGGAGCTTTCGTAAGCCAGAAAAAAAGGCCACAAAATGAAATACAGCTGTCACCACCACCGGTGGATTTTGCAAGTAAACTAGACTGCGCTGACACAGCTTTATGTGTGCTGATGTTAGAGGCTTGGTTACTCTGGGATTCACTTCAAAACGGTGATCACAAAGTCTTTTTCAGTGCAGATGTGACAGGTTAGAATCGCGTTGCAGGAAAATTTTTAAATGCAGTTTTCTCTGTAATAAAAACATGTTTTCTTACCAGACAAGCATCACCAGAAAGGGCCGTAGAATAGATTTTTACAAAGATTTTTGCTTAGGACGAAAATTCAGCTGAGTTCTACTCAGTGTGCCCTTAAGTCCCTTTAAAGCTGTTAGCATATACTATATTATTGCGCTCGAAATTGGATTACGTCTCTTTGATCTGGAACCCTCATCAAGCATACCTAGTAACAAAATTGGAGTCTCTGCAAAATAAAGCCGCCCGGTTCATATCTAAGAACTACTTGCGATTAACGAGTGTAACTGAATTAAAAAAAGCTCTCAGTTTACCTCTTCTCAAAAAACGGAGAATGCTTTGCATACTGTCATTTTTCTACAGGCTATATCACAATCATTCTCCCTTGTACTATATCAAGCCGGCTCACTGCGTATTCCCACGCATTGATCACCAACTAAAAGTCGAACCCGTCTTTGCTAGAACCACCCTTTCTTTCATTCGCCTTTCCTCCTCGCCATTCATCAATGGAATCTACTTCCTGGCACCTTTGCATCTACCAATGCTTACGAAGCGCTTGTAACTGACCTAAAACGCCACTTCGAGCTGGAACCTTCATCCTCCCATTCATTTTTTTTTTTTCCTGGTATTCTTGTGGAAACACTGCTTTACAAAAAACTTGAATCTTTATTGTCATGATGATGAGTAGTACTGGTCACTGGCCAAGGTCAATAAAGATGGAAATTTTGACGTTTCGGGAGCACTACGGTTCCCTTATTCACTATCTAGGTAGTGAACACGGATAGTGAACAAGGATGCCATAGTGCTTCCGAAACGTCAAAATCACTACCTAGATAGTGAACAAGGGAGCCGTAGTGCTCCCAAAACATCAAGATTTCTATCGTTATTGACCTTGCCCAGTGACCAGCACTCCTCGTCACCATGATACCTGACCAGACGGTACACCATCAAACCCTCGACTGCGTTTATTGTCATGTGTCTTCATATTTTGAGTGTTTGATGTGCTTTTCAACGTGGTGTTCCCCACTAACGACTTTTGTACTTATCGCAATTTTTTAGTTGCTTTGTTTTTTACTGTTGACCCCCCCCCCCCCCCCCCGCCTGTTTACTGTTTAATGTCTGCTCAGGCCTTTAGGTATTTGAATAAGTCACATTAGCTGCCTCGTGCTGTCGCAGGCACCACCTCTGACTTGCGGTTCCTTCGCTTCGTGGCCTACAGTTGAGCTCTCAAAACATGGACAGCCTCTTGGCACCTCTAAGATGCCAGCCATGGCTGCTCCTTCTCCTGTCTTCGTGCGTGCTTGCCAGTGCTTTTGGCACGGCAGACGAGCTCGACAAGACGCGACCCTGCGGATGCCTCCTTGAGGAAGTAACGCCCGAAGGCCAACACAGCTGGACCTGCACAGGAAGCGAGGAACTGACACAGCTGCATGCGTGCTTTGTCAAAACACGGGACACTGCGCCCCACAGGCTGACGCTTCGAAACTTCACCGCGGATCGCGTGCTCACGCTGGGGTCTGCCGATTTCACAGCTGAGCTCGAGCACCTGTCGCTGAAGAACTGCGAGTTCAAGGAGTTGAACCTAGAGGGTGCCAGCAGCCTTGTTTCACTCGACCTGGCGTCCAATCAGCTGCAAGATGTAGACAAGGTGAGAACCTTTCAAATATGGGATCAAGTCCAAAAGAAGCAGCTGAACTGTGATACACGTTTGTAGTGAAAAAAAATAAAAAATTCAGCGGGCACTTTGGCTCTTTAAAGTGCTGCGAGGAGAAAGCGTTTCTTGTCACACTTTTTTTCTTCATGTTTTGTTTATTTTATTTTTATTTCTGTTTCTTTTCTTATTTTTATTTATTTCTTATATTTTATTTATTAAACCCATGCATTCACTAGATGTGCCTTTATTCATGCTCAGGCCCTGAGCCTTCATGGCAGAATGGTAGCGTCTCCACTTAAAATGCCAAAGGCCCTGGTTCTATTCCCAGCCTCGGCACAGTGTTTTTTTAAGTATTGACGCCGAAACGCGGCCAAACTTGCTAAAATTCCTTGGTCACGACAGTATGTGGCATTGGAGGCTTTCACCCTAAAATCTGAGCTGATTGTGACTTCAGCTGCTGTTCATTGACGCACTTTGTAATGCGAGCGCTTTAGCTGTGTATACTTCTTGGGGACCAAATACTTTTGCAGGCTGTATCTGACCGAGCTGTTTCTGAATTGTGCTGTGAACATTTTTCAAAACATGCCTGCTTGTGGCAGCCTCTGTGAAGGTTCATTGACCATGTTCAGCGCATGCCTCCTTCAGACTAGCAGCTTATGGATTTTCCTGTGCTTAGATAACCGTCATGATGTAATATCATATAAGCATGCTTCATCATTGAAACAGAATTTAAAGCTGCTGCATCTCCTAATTTTTTTGCCCTTTGTAGTTTTAAATTATAGTGTTTTTAATTTGTATTTGTCAATTTTGGAGGTGATACTAAATTTGAGAAGGCTACCACATATCAGCCTGACTTAATGACACCCATGTTTGAGCCTTACTGTGCTCCAGGTTATTTGATTCAGTATTACTGATTATTTGTCTCAAGATGCATCTCATAGGCCCTAGATATGAGGTATTATATGAGGGATATATTCAAACGTTTAGAAGCACATCTCAGAGGTTCACTTCAAGCAGTTCAAAGCACACTTGACAGCACAGCTCAAAGGTTTAGAAGCAGTCTCTATTCTTATCATCACTTCAAGGCTTGCTAACCTCTTGCAGGAAGGCCAAGGCAGTGAGATGTTGTCACACAAGCTTGAACACTGTAAAAAAAAAAAAAAGAAGAAGAAACAAGAACTTGCAGATTGACATTTCCTTGGTGGTACATATGTGCAACTTGGTAATCTGAACATGTAGAACATAAGTTGCTAGAGGTCGTTGGTTCGGATCCCACGGGCGGCATGTGGTTGTTTTTTCTTCTGCTTTCTTATCAATTATTTTTAATTGATTAAACGCTTGCTTTGTTCCTTACACTGTTAGTCTCCAACTGATCAACAAAAAATTCAAAATTAAAGCAAAACATTCCTCTGTTCTTCTTGGTTTCAGTGGCTAACCTGACTTCAGTCATTATCATATAGAAATATGAATTTAGATGTCAGATTGCTGTGAAAGAAAAAAATGACTGGAATTGTGAACTTTATTTAACACATCCATAATAGAATGCAGCAGTGAAACATGTTTATGTTACGAGATGCTGTCATACAGAGGGGAAAAGCAACGTTTTTTTTTCTTAGAAAGGGGGGGGGGCAACAACTGGTTATCAGGCTACGGTTAACAAGGAAAGAGACGACCTCAGTTTTGCGAAAGAAGGACGCATTTTCGGATGTAAAAAAAAAACGTATACTAAGAGGGCATATCTTGTATTCTGGACTTCTACTGATAAAGCATGGAATAAAATCCACTCGCTTCTAGTTGGTTGGGCGCTGCACATTGTGTTGTGCTCACACAAGGAACCAAGCTTATCTCACTGTGTTATTTTCTCTCTTCCCGAGTTAATCTGTTTGTCTTCTGTTAAGGCTGGTGATATGGCAGATTGCCAGCTGCTGATTGCCTTCTCAAGGGGCAAAGGTTTACCCCCAGTTTTAACACAATGTCAGATGTACCTAGATATAAGAACAGATGTAGATAAAGCAGATATATATAGATATACGTATAGATATATGATATATGAAGATATAGATATAAGAACAGAAATGTCTTCTGCCCGAGAAAGAAAAAAGAACTGCTTTTTAATGAGAGACTCTTCTTTTTTGGCAGAAAAGAAAAAAAAAAAACAAGTGTTGGAATAAATGTGCAAAAACCAGCAATTTACATCCTTTTTATCTGAAGAAACAAAATATTAAAATATTGGTTTTTAGCGGGAAGCAGTTTTCTAGAATTTGTGATTTAGCTGCCTATGCCATGTCCATTATAAATTCCAGCAAGCAATTATCACTCTGACCAAATATAGCTTTGATTTTGTTACAAATTATATCCTCATGCACATTTTCGCATGCCAGACTTGTGGCATGTTTTGATGCACCAGGTCATTAGTTTGGCTCCGGCCAAAGTTCTCATTCCGTCTTCACAAAGCAAAGATTTGTTCACAGATTTCAGAACTTCAGTGCAGTAGAATCCCACTGTTATGCTCCTGGGTGCTATATTTTCGCAAGCCAGTCCCGTCCATGCTCCCCTAGAAACCCATGCAAAACAAACTCAGCTATCACGTCGCAACTGGGGCAATGTTCCCGCATGCTACGTCGCGAATGTCACTTCATGATAGTGCTTTACCCCGTGCCGGCAATTGGACAGCCTACGTATGGCACATGCGCTGAATGGCAATGACAGACAAGTCAAATCTGGACTCCATATCGGCACTTGGCCGCCACATGTTCTTCAGCTTCCCGTGTGTTGCACCCATGGAGAAGCGGCGTACTCTTACGGGCAGCGTGAATCTTGCTGCGACTGTCGGTGAAGTTTTATCGGAGCTGTGGTGCGAGTGGAAACAACCGAAAGTGCAAAAACGAAACTGTGCCGCGGCAAGCACTGTGCGAGATGCAGCTGCGCAAGTCGATTCAGGTTCATGTTTCTATCATCTGCGCTTTCCCTGTTACCTGCAGCTTGAACATGTAATTTCGAGGTTTTTAACGGATGAGGATTGTGAAGGGTTAAAGCGGCTACCGCGAAAATAGTAAAGAAGCATGCACACATGCCCAAAGTTCTGCCTCTTTTGTGCGCCTGCCTTTTTCGCTACAGCCTTGATTCCACCAATAGCAGCTCATGCAGATGGAGAGCTATTGCGGGGCATTTAGGGCTTCCCATGCATGCGAACGATCGTGAGAGCCACAAAGCCTTGCAAATTCCAGTTTATTTATTTTATTTATTTATTTAGGAATACTGCAGACTCCTTCTGGAGTCCAAGCAGGAGTGGGAAACACATGAATAATACCAAAAATGCAAAACAAAGTCAAAGAAAAAAGTCATACATTCGTACTTTTCAAAGCGGCAATGAATTCCACTTCGTCAGGAGAATCAACAACATTCTGAGGCAGCGTATTCCAGTCGGACACAGTTGTAAGAAAATAGGAATATTTAAATGAATCGATACAAGCCCGGTATTCTTGTAAGATTTTCCCGTGGTTAATGCGTGTGTTAGCTCGAGGTACAGGGGTAAGGTAGAGAGTCTTGTTTATCTGCGTCTTATTATTGTACAGGAGGTACAAGAACTTAAGCCTGTATTCTGTGCATCTGGATTGGAGGGTCTGAAGATCCAAGAGATTAACCACCTGTGTTACGCTATCTGTTCGTCTGTAACAGTTGCAAATAAAACGGACGGCCATTCTCTGTGCCTTTTCCAACTTAACCTTCCAGTTGAAACATGCTGCGCTTGTTATTAGCAAAAAGAAAGCAAGAAAAAAAACAGACAACAGTGTGCATTTTTTCCACGGATGCTTCCTGGCTACAAAGTTTCCCGGCTGGTACTTCTTTTTCCCGCAGTCTTATTAAAAATGTAATGGTGGCATTCTACTGTATGCAGGTGACCTGCGCGGTCACTGCTCAATGTCAGAAGTATTTATGAAACCCTTGATACATGCGCACTATCATAGTTGCTTTCTTGTTGCCGTTAGAAAATGTCTTAAAGCATACGGGGACGCAAAACTCATGCTTTGCCCACTTTTGTCGCAGGCCTGGTTCATGCCTCTCGCCAAACTGGAGCGGCTGAATATCTCCTGCAACAAGCTCACCTTACTGCCACCCGACCTGACCCACGGCATCACGATGCTGACCTCTCTAGACCTCTCGCACAACCTCTTCACGGAGCTCAGGGCATCCTGGTTTGGCCCGTCCCCACATTTGCGACACCTCAACGTGTCGGACAACCAACTGAGAAACATGTCCAAGTCGGAGGAAGAAGCCGCGGTGCTCTGGGGCGGGCACCTCAACGCACTGCAGACGCTCTTCCTGTCACATAACCAGGTCTGGAGGTCACGCTGTCATTATTGCATGGTTAAAAGCAAAGAATCACTATGACACAGGGCAGTGTGTACAGGGCGTTTCACCCAAGACCGTGCGGGGCTTGGGTGAAACGCCAAGTGCTGGTTTTCGGTGCATGCCTCGCTCTGATTCTTTCGTTCGTTGTTATTCTACATGCCCTCACTTTCTGACATACTGCAGAGAAAAACTTCGATAACTACAAACTGCAGTCAAACCCACCGATAACAGTTCTGGTTAGAACAATATATCGGATATGACAGTGTACAACGGTGGCACCGTCAGTGCTTCACTTTGTTTAAGGTGTTAATTATAACAATTCTTTCATACCACATTATCGCTTATAACAATTAAATCTGGTCTCTGGGAGCCATCTTTAAAAAAAAAACATGAAAACACTACTCCCACACCAGCCAAACCATGCTTACAACGTAGAAACATGCATGCATGCGTGTAAAGTGCCGACCGGCAGATTGAACTGGCAAAGTGAAAGTGAAAAGAGCACGTCACCACGTACTCTGAGGCACCAGCCGTGTCGAGGATGCTTGCGTGTTGCATGACAGTGCAGAGGAGAAAAGATGGATACTTTCCCCTGCACCAAGGCAGAGGAGCAAAGGTAGTGAGTCCTTCTGGGAGGAGCAGTCCATTGTTAACGTTTCTGAGGGTTTGCTGGTCGAAGAAGACGTGCCAGAGCGTTTTTTTTATTTATTTATTCTGCATGGTGGCTGGTAGCAAGAGCACGTGTGCTGCCGCATCCTTTCGTAATCTTCATTAACATGGCCATTGTCCCTTGTTTCACTGGTTGCATGGGTCCTGAGGGCAGGCAAGCTGCTGCGTCGCTGTGCTGGCCACGTGTGCCACACTCACTCTCAGTCAGTGCGGAGCACACGTGTCGCCAGCGAGGTTTTTCTCTCGTCTACCATCACCACTCCCTCAGGCCTGCAAGAACCTTGGATTTCCTGTCGAATTACTCATGTAAAGTGGGCTTCATTCGGGATGTCAGTGACGCAGAAGCTTGAGAAGCTCCTGCCAATGCAGTGGTGATGGTCCTTTGATCATCGATATGCAGTGGTGATGGCGGCAGGTCGGGTCTTGAAGAATGCTTGCATGCTGGTGATGCAGTCATGACAAATGAAGACCTCACCGATGAGGTGATCATCGCGCCTTTTGCCGGCACCAGGATATCCAAGCAGTGTCACATAAAGAGGTCTGGAACGATCAAGGCCTTGGAATGTCCCTCTGGGATATTCCTGCCGTTAATGGCTCTGAAGTTTGTCATGTTTTATTCTTCTTGGCATAACGTTGTTTTAACAATTATCAGTTTTAACAATATTTCCTTGGCACTTCAGTATCGTTATCAGTGGGTTTGACTGTACAAGGAAAAAACAAGGTTTCAGCACTATGACAAGTACAGTTAGCTCTAGTATTAAAGGGAACACATTAGCCACATTTGACCACCGATTAGGTAATTCGTAAGTGCGAGTGAGAAGAACACTGTTTCCTTCCGACCACCCCAGGTGGTCAAAATTTCTGGAGCCCTCCACTACGGCATCCCTCATAGCCTGAGTCGCTTTTGGACGTTAAACCCTCATAAACCGAACCTTTTTGCTTTACTCAAATTAGCACATGTGTGAATTCTAGAGGCTCGTGTGCTATGCGATATCAGTGCACTTTAAAGAACCCCAGGTGGTCAAAATTTCTGGAGCCCTCCACTACGGCATCCCTCATAGCCTGAGTCACTTTTGGACGTTAAACCCTCATAAACCGAACCTTTTTGCTTTACTCAAATTAGCACATGTGTGAATTCTAGAGGCCCGTGTGCTGTGCGATATCAGTGCGCTTTAAAGAACCCCAGGGGGTCAAAATTTCCGGAGCCCTCCACTACGGCATCCCTCATAGCCTGAGTCGCTTTTGGACGTTAAACCCTCATAACCCGAACCTTTTTGCTTTACTCAAACTTGCACATGTGTGAATTCTAGAGGCCCGTGTGCTGTGCGATATCAGTGCATGTTAAGGAACCCCAGGGGGTCAAAATTTCCGGAGCCCTCCACTACGGCATCCCTCATAGCCTGAGTCGCTTTTGGACGTTAAACCCTCATAAACCGAACCTTTTTGCTTTACTCAAATTGCTTTAACCAAACCAAAACTTTTTCCTGTGTTCTAAATAGATCTTCTCTGGACGGATAGTTTTCTTGAATGTACATTTCAATGCTGAAGTAAGAACATTTGTTCTTGCGCTGCTCGTACAGAAACTAAAAGTGGAAAAAAAAAAAAGAGAAGGATGTGCATGTGGCAGCCTGTGCGCATAAGAAAGGTGACCTAAATGTAAATGAGCAATGTAGCCTGCATGAATCCTTCTTCTCGAGCTGATCTGGCTTTGCAAAGGAGATGGTGCCCTTGCTCTCTCCCTCTCGTGCGCAGCTGCGGTCAACCAAGGGTCTGGAGCTGTTGCGGGAACTGAATACACTGCGGCTCGACCACAACCTCCTCACCGAGCTGCCTCCTTTTGCCAACAACACATGGATGGTTCACTACCACCTTGCTGGTGAGCCTCGGGGTTGGTGCTCCACCAGAATAGGTGAGGTGCGTTTCCGAAGTGAACGCAAAGAACCATGGGAAAATCGTCTGCCAGCTACTTCCGGTTCCAAATTTCTCCCACGCACTGCCTTTGCCGTGCATTCATGCACCATTTATTCGCTAATCTATTCGTGCTGCAACGTTGCGTATTGCACAGCATCACCGTAAGATCAGCGCGTGCTGCGTATGAACGCGTCCTGAGCGCAGAAAATGGCATTAACGAAAGGTACGAGTGTTTTTTCGTGGTTATAAAAATTACAAGGAACTTTAGCGGCTAAAGTGGTGAAAGGCAAAAGCCTGAGTGCTGCATTCTGCTACGCGATTGTTCACTTCATATTCTGTTGGTGCATTAATTAACTGCCAGTTAATGACGCTTAATCTTTGCCTTTAGGAGTGGAACGCGACAGCGTGTTGTAGCGCTGCCAGGGAGTCCATGGAACACAGCGTTGCCCTTTGAAGGCAATGCTTTTTGAGGAAAAGAAATGGTGCAGTAATTCTCTGTCATCATCTCGATGGACACCTGAACCTGAACCGCACTGTACAGGAAGGGAGGAAGTGGAGTGAAAGAAGAAAGAGGGGCTGTAATAAAGAAAATGAAAATTGTATTTGAGGAAAGGAAATTACGCACTAACTGTCTCACATATCTCTGTGGACACCAGTGGAAAATTAAAGGAAATTGCGCAGTAACTGTCTCACATATTTCGATGGACACCCGTCAAAATTCTCATGCAGGCTAACAGGTCTTGGTCATGACAGTATGAGCCATTAAAGGCTTTCGCCTTAATATATCAGGGTAGGTTGGCTGTTCTGTGTAGGCATGGCAGTCGGTTGTGTGTGCGGTGGTCAGTTGTGTGTGCAGTTGAACTATAATTTAACGCATTGGTCATTATTGTTTTTTTTTTTTTTTTTGCTGCACCACGAAGGCAATGAAGTGCTGAGCTTGCGCAATTTAGCAAACTATAGATGTATTTTCCTCACAGCGTGTAAAAGCTGCCAGTGGGCTAGCTAGCAGACTATCCATACCTGCAGCTGTGTGCACAGAACATCTCAACACATCGCACTGCATACGCATAGAAATCCTCCTACCGTTTACATCATTTTGGTTGTACTTCATGCAAAACACGCTACGAAGCAGAGCAGTGTCGACGTTGAGTTGGTCTTGCAACGATGCAATACGATCAGTGGTGTTGCAGTGGAAATAAATTAGTGTAAGAAGCGAATTAACACAGCGACTGCCGTGAAGCAAGTGAGCAGGGGGAGAAATTTGGAACCGGAAGTAGCGGTAGCAGACGACTTTCCCATGAGACTCTGCGCTGAATCTGGAAACGCACCTCACCCATTGTTGCAGCATCAGTGATGCCTAGAGAGGGTCGCCTAAGGCAATATCTGGTGAGGCTAGTTAGGGCGCAAAGTTTTCATTCCATTGCCATTTGGTAGACGTCAATTTCATACATGGCTCCAGCATGCAACGGTGGATCTGCAGGGCTGCTTAATTTCTTTGTGTACCACCAGATGGCACTAAGCTACCGCTCACCATACATCTTGAGCTTCGTACTGCACATGAGCAACCAGATTGTCGATCGGCGTTTCTTGCAGTGGCTTGCACAGTTCCTAGAACTGGGTAGAACTGTGTGTACTAGCGCAGTGCATGCTGAGCGTAAAACTGTGGTCGAAGACGTGTGTGGAAAGAAGACGCATACACAGCGCTAACTTCCAGAAGAGTTCATTACAAGAAAGAAGCAATTCCTATACCATGCAAGTCATCAAGCAGTCCCACTGTCACGCACATGGTATTAGAGAGACCGTTAGCATGAGCTGTCAGCCAGGTGCACAAGTTCATACTAGCGGTTTCAAATTCTATGTGCGTGACAGTGGGACTGCTTGATGACTTGCATGGTATAGGAATAGTTTCTTTCTTTGAAACCGCTAGTATGAACTTGTGCACCTGGTTGACAGTTCATGCTAACGGTCTCTCTAATACCATGTGTATGACGATGGGACTGCCTGGTCTTTCTTGTAATAATTTTTTTCTGGAAATTAGTGCTGCGTATGCATATGCGTCTTTTTTCCGTCCGCTTCTTCTTTGCGCTACAGTTCTCAGTAGTTCAAATTAGCTGAATGCGACACTGAATGCAGCGACCAGTGTGGCCAAGGATGATGGCGCGATTGTTCTGGCTCTCTCCCCTCAGAAAATCCATGGCACTGTGATAAGCACTTTGCACAGCGCCGGCACAGCTGGCTGTCATCTCTGCGAGAACTGGACAAGCACCGGGAGGGCCCCGAGCTGCACGACGTCAACGTTACCCGGTGTGCCTCACCGCCACTGTTGGAGGTGAGCGATCACTCTTTTCATTCGTCTGAATTTAGTAACAGAATTCCTCGGCCGTGTGTTTGCGTGACTTTTATACCCCTGTCATCACACGTTCATTTCGAATTCCTTCGAACCGACGGTGTACCGACTCAAAAGGCCAGTTGAACGCTGCGACGCAGGCAGCTCCGATTGCCACCTATCAATCAACCAATAACCTATCAGTCAATAACCTATCAGTCAATAACCTATCAAATCAGCAGAGCAGTGTGGAAATCTGTCGAGGTTGTGAGGGTTTCGAGCAGCGGCTGCATGCATGGAACCGCTTTCTGCTTCTGTTTGTGAAGAGGGCAATACGTTTGCCCCTTTTCTTTTCGTGCGGTGGCATGAGGAACGAGACGATGCCTTCGTTCTGCACAAGGAAGATCTTCGGCAACGCTTCAGGTGGAAGAAGGCTGTCGTGCGCAGGCTGCATACCCCCAGGCGCCACAGCTAATGGGCCCAATATTGGGAATGTATTGGCAAAGGCCACTCCACAAAGGACTGGAGTGAAACCATCCATTTGGAGTATTGGGCCGACTTCTGCTGCTTGGGCTGATATCGAAGAGGAGGTGGGGATGAAGGGGTAGACGATGCTGCCACCGGAAGCGAAAGTGTTTTGCACACGTCGCTTCTTTGCAGTTGGGAGCTTCCCTGTGGGCAGCAAGACGACCATTCAGTTCCTGCAGCTTGCGGTGAGCCGTACCTTAGCCGCAGTGGCCAAGCCAATAACTGGCTTCGGGAAGCTCATGGGCTGGGTTTCTCTCCCTTCAACATAGAGAGGGGGCAAACGCCTCTCCGATGTCTCTCTAACGAACCCTGTCTTTTGCCAGTGGCGGCCACCGTATTCCCGCAAATTTCTTAATCTTATCCGCCCACCTTTCTGCCACCCCCTGCTATGCTCTATCTTGGAATCCACTCAGTTACCCTTAAGGACCAGAGGTTATCTTGCCTTCGCATTACATGCCCTGCCCAAGCCCACTTCTTCCTCTTGATTGCGACTAGGATATCATTAACCTGCATTTGTTCCCTCACCAACTCTGCCTGCTTCCGATCTCTCAACGTTACACCTATCATTTTTCTTTCCATGGGTCGCTGCTGTGTCCTTAACTTAAGCTGAACCCTCTTTGTCAGCCTCCACGTTTCTGCCCCATAGGTGAGTACCAGTAAGATACAGCTGTTGTATACTTTTCTCTTGAGGGATACTGGTAAAGTGCCATTCGTGATCTGAGAGAACCTGCCATATGCGCTCCACCTCATTCTTATTCATGAGAGAGAAATAACTAGACATGCCCATGTGACAGGGTTACCTGAGTACAGTAAAACCTCATTAATTCATACATCTAGCTACTGGAAAAAAATTTTTCGAATTATCCAAAGTTCGATAACCTTGAAAAAGCCAACGAGAACCGCTTGCATCCCGGTAAATTTTTTCTTTGAAAGACTGGGCAGTGGTTGCTTACTTTTGATGTGAAAACAGTGGGACAATGACTATACTATATTATACCCCAATACATCCCTTATATGGCTACTATATGGTTTAGTGCCAATTGTTTAGAAGCTTGTGGTTACAGTATAGGGCCACAGACACAGATTCTTGGCTGGGAACCACCAGTTTTTTTTACCTTTTCAATTGCAAAGTATAGGAAGGGTGTTTAATAAAGAGAAGGAATTTCTCCTGACACGTTAAGACCACTGGCATGCTACTGTGCATTGGGGTGGGCTACTACATGTGTGTTGTCACCAGGGTGAACCCTTGACCTTTGAGTGTGCACTGGCCAGCAAGCAGACACAAGTGTCAGCATGAAGTGTTCTGCACTCGTTTGCTGCTATCTAAAGAGTGTATGTCTGGGTTTTGCATGCAGACAGGGGGGAGATGGTGGTGTGAATCCACCTTCTCCACAGGGTTAGACGCCCTCTGGGCAGTTCACAAAAGTTGACAGGATATACAACTTGCAAGTAAGTGCTGCTGTGGTCATTGCAGCTGCTGCAGTTTTGCATCGTTGAAAGTTAAATTGCACTGCTAATGGGCCACCGGCAAAGAAGTTGTTCCGGTTGAATGGGCTGTCAACACATTCAGCCAGTACAGAATGGCAGTTTGTTTTGAACTATTGAAGTGTGGGAGGGAGCAGAGAAAGGGATGCCTGGCTGTGTGAAAAACAATGCCTCCACCATCTGGAAGACATTGAAGTAACGGGCGTTAGCTGTGTGGTTTACTAGAATTGATATGAATGAGATTAAAGGGCGGCACACCAATGGAAATATGAATTTGTACGTTTATTTCCCCATATGATGAACACACTCACAAACATTTCACTCGTACATATTGCAACCAACTACCACACAAATCGCTGCTTATCATCTTCACTGGCACCTGCATCAAATTCTTCACTTGATTGGTTGGACGAACTGTCTTCTTCCATTACACTTTCGTCGTCATCCATGGATTCACATTCTTCTTCACGGCTCTTCTTAATTAGCCCTAACACAGTCTTGCGGTAAGTGAAGTAGTTAGCTACGTAACTTATTCAGTCCACGATGAATTCCACTCTCCTTCCAACTAAGTCAGAGAAAACCAAGTCCAACGCAGTTCCCCATAGTTTAAGTGGTTGTTTCTACAATGCTATTGTAGATGGCGCTACAAGTCTCAATGCGAGATGTGCTGTTTTCTAGTTGCTGCCACAGGTGGCGCTGTGATCTCAGGGTGGTAGCA
Source organism: Amblyomma mixtum (assembly GCF_055824585.1). Lineage (NCBI taxonomy): Eukaryota > Metazoa > Arthropoda > Arachnida > Ixodida > Ixodidae > Amblyomma > Amblyomma mixtum. Next base: position 77,044,560 of record NC_143015.1, on the reverse strand, counting down.
GACCCCACGAAATCTCGAAACGTGATGAGTAAGAGCTAACACTCTTAAAGGCAAGGTTGAGACAATGGGTAATTATCGAACTGACGCCTAACAACCCCAGGCATTGGCATCACCCCCCTCCCCCACCCAAACCCATACCGTATCTTGTGCAGGGCCGCAGCCTGTTCCTGTTTGGATTTGATCTGTGTGATCGGTGCGTATGCAACGTGTCCTCGTCCCTTGTGGTGGATGTGAACTGCACGGGTCATGGCCTGGACGAACTCCCGCCCGAACTGCCCCTACGGACACGTGTGTTGCGGCTGGCCAACAACCGCATCAAGTCGCTCATGCCGCCAACCAATGGGTAAGAAGAGCCCCGCTGTCGTGTCCCCACATGCTTTCACTCTGATGGGAGAGGTCACGAAACTCATTAGGAATTGACGGGCGAGTTGGGTCATTTCAGTGCTTGGTTTTAACTGCGCGAAAAAAATCAGACACATACCATCAGACTTTCGCATTTATTTCTCAAGGCCACACATGGCGGAAGTATAGCGTTTTCATCTGGCAAAAAAGAATCTACTGTGTTTGGCCTTGTATAGACTTTTCCAACCTGATGTCCACCACGTTGCTTGCTGGACTGCTTTTTTCACCTTGCGCTAACAAGGGATCCCTATGTGTCGCCTAATTGTTCACTAAGGTGTCGCCTCATTGTTCACTAATGTGTCGCCTCAATGTTCACTAAGATGTCACCCCATTGTTCATTAAAGTGTCGCCTCATTGTTCACTAAGGTATCGCCTCATTGTTCACTAATTGTTCAAAAGCTTTTAGTGCGACTTGTAGTTAGTAGGCAAATGAAGTGGGCATTGCTGATAATTGACCTGCATCAAGCAAGCTGCATGCTAGGTTATGCATTGTTGTGATACACTTATCCATGCACGTTAAACCAAGTGGCCTGTAGCACTGCTCTTTTTTTTTTCTTGCCCAGGCATGGCTGGGACAGTCTGCTGATGCTCGACGTCCATGGCAACGAGATCTCATCCATCGATCAAGTGAGACTCGCATGCACATCTGTGCCGCACTGAGAACTTCAGCCTCAGTTTAGCTGACTATTACTCATATAAGTTTGGCAGCTTTACAAGGCCTGCCAACGAGTGGGCTCGCATGAAGATTTGTAATACAATTTCAATGCATCACCTAGCTTACGTTGCACAATATGAGCCTGACTGTTAGTGCCTTCCATGGTAGTTGGGGCTGTTTGCTCGGAGGACGCCTGCATGGTGATTGATGGGAACAAGAATCACGCTGCGGGAGAGACCATTGATGTGACGAAGATGTCTTGGCTGGGGCGCAGATGAAATAATTGCCTGGACCATAGCTGGTCATAGCTGCACTAATTGTTCAACCATGTCTTCCTTGATCTCGGCTGCCTTGTAACAGTTACATGCTAGCATCTTGTTTCTTCTGCGTCAGAGGTCTCATAGTTTTTCACACTGATGGTTGCATCGCAAATGTGGATCAGTACTGGGCGTTGTAATGATATGGAACCGATAAACAGGCCTGGCAGCTGTTTGTAAATAGGCATGGGACATGAGAAAAGCAAATTTAGTCAGCTCTGAATTTTGTAGACCGAAATAATTGACCGTGCACTGTAGTTACTGCAGAGAACTTTCACAGTAACAGTCAGGACATGCGGGAGGAATAGGCGCATTGTTATGTGCAGAAAGGCGCTAAGTGATGATGATCGTAAATTTTTATGCCTGAGGGCAGCTTTTCAATGAAAGAGCTCCATGGCGCAAGGTATTTTCATCTGCACCGTGTGGGGTCCAAGACCCACTTCCTAGGCTTTTTTCCCTAAATGAGCCAAGCATCAGGCCAGGAGAAAGGTTGTACCCATTGTATCGCTGGTGGGTATACCCGATGGCGCTGGGTATCAAACCCCACACCTCTCACATACGAGGCAGACGCTCAGACCACTAAGCCACCGCTGTGGAACAAAGCATGATGTAGAAACTAATGAAAACAGCGCAGCTAATGCTTCCATACCAGTATTTTGCTGGACTGCAACTACATTATTCTGCTGCACAAGAACCAAAAGTGCAAGGTTTGGTGCCTTTGTTTTATGGTTTACTCTTCATTGGTTGCCCCGCCGCGGTGGCTCAGTGGTTACGGTGCTCGGCTGCTGGTCCGAAAGGCGCAGGTTCGATCCCGGCCACGACAGCCGAATTTCGATGGAGACGAAATCCTAGAGGCCCATGTGCTGTGCGATGTCAGTGCACGTTGAAGAACCCCAGGTGGTGGAAATTTCCGGAGCCCTTCACTACGGCGTCTCTCATAGCCTGAGTCGCTTTGGGGTGTTAAACCCTAATAAACCAACCAATCTTCATTGGTAGGGCACTTGAAAAAGGCATGGTGAGCCAAACCTTACCTTTATTTGGTTGCATCCGCTGATTTGTCAGCTCAGTGCATGTTGTAAGGAGGTTGTGTTGCATTAGGCAAAAACAAACCAGCAGTGTGCACAGCCCTGTATCATGTCGCAATTGAGACGCGGTGCCCTGCACCTTAGAGCCCCCCATGTGGTACCGGCAGCACCATTAATGGTATTACAGACTGTTAGGACTTGGGCTATGTGGTTCCTGAACCGGCCTAGCTCTATGCTAGGCAGCATAAGCTAATGCATGGCCTCACCGTTCAGACTGGCAGTCCCAAAGTACCACGTTGTGTAGCTAGCCACATGCACACAAGGAAATTGGGTTTGAAATATCCTTACAAATTTCTGTGTAACAGTTCTGCAGGCTCAGTCTTTCAGTGAATGAAGCTGCTTGCGGTAAGCAAGCAAGGGGAATATGGGGGGGGGGGGGGATTTAGGGTCAAGTAGGGAAATCATGAATGGCAGTATACCAATATCCCTCAAGAGAAAAGTATACAACAGCTGTATCTTAACGGTAATCACCTATGGGGCAGAAACATGGAGGCTAACAAAGAGGGTTCAGCTTAAGTTAAGGACAACGCAGCGAGCCATGGAAAGGAAAATGATAGGTGTAACGTTAAGAGATTGGAAGTGGGCAGAGTGGGTGAGGGAGCAAACGCCGGTTAATGACATCCTAGTTGAAATCAAGAGGAAGGAATGGGCTCGGGCAAGGCATGTAATGCGAAGGAAAGATAACCGATGGTCCTTAAGGGTAACGGAATGGATTCCAAGAGAAGGCAAGCGTAGCAGGGGGCGGCAGAAAGTTAGGTGGGCGGATGAGATTAAGAAGTTTGCGGGGATACGGTGGCGGCAACTGACAAAGGACAGGGTTAATTGGAGAGATATGGGAGAAGCATTTGCCCTGCAGTGGGTGTAGTCAGGTTGATGATGATGATGAGGGAAATGGGAAACGCTGGACAATTTGGTTTGGGGCTGATTAGTCTGAAAACGAGCCAGGGACTCACAGCGTAGGGCGCTTGAAACTCTTTCTCCTCTGCGTCGGTGTTTGTGTCGTGCTGCACGGAACGCATCAGCAAGCGGGAGCTCCTTCCTTTATCGCAGGTTGTGGACACGCGTGCCCTGCGCTCGCTGGTGGGGCTCAACCTGACCAACAACCGGCTGAGCCGGCTGGCCTCGCACGTGCTCCAGCACCTGAGGAACCACTCGATGGACGACCTGCGCCTCAGCGGAAACCCCTGGCTCTGCACCTGCGAGACCGCCAGCTTCGTCTCCTGGCTGCAGGACAACAAGAAGGTCTCACACCAAATCAGACTTAGTTCCATTCCGTCTGCGGTGGAGAAAATCCTCACTACCTTTTCTTAAGCTTTTTTTTTCCATTCTCATTTTGTATCTGGGCATTATTCTGAGCCTAATGTAATCTGTGGTTAAGTTTTATGCCAACAAGAATGTGGTCACCTATGCTGCACTGTTTTGTTTTATTTTTAATGCATTAGCTCATTAAACACTCATTAACACGCATCTGGCATTGGCGTGTGGAGCCTCGTAGAGAGGAAGCAAAATGGAAAGAGTGAAATGGTGAGAGGGAAAAGGAGGGAGAGCGCAGGGAAAAGTGGAGAGAGGGTGAGAGGAAACGGGTGATGAGAGTGAAGGCGCGTTTGTACTCCGCCGTAACGCGGGCGCCTGGCACGGCGATGTCATGTTGGTCAAAGCGGCACCTTCTACACTCCAACTGCGCTTGACCGCAGTGGCGGAGACATGGAGCATGTCTCTATGTCACGCCAAGTGCACTTGCCGTCACCGGCGTGACCGGACCAGTTTCTCCTCTCGTCGGGGCTGCTCTGCTTCACGGATCTACAACACATGGCGTCGAATGTACTGCGCATCATCTGCGCATGTGTTTCTTCAGGCTCAGCCGTTGCAGCGCGATTGATTGGTTGATTGAAATCACGTTTATTTCATATTAGAATATGCCAAAGGCACTATGGTGGAAGGGGACCATTGCAGCACGTCGGAGCAGTTGGACTGCAAAGGGTCGGACTTGCTCCTTTGCAGCATGATCATAGAAGAACTTGTTGTTGGGCTAGTTGGTAGTTATTCATCATTAAAATCAAAGGCGCCAAACCATACACACACACACACACACACACACACACACACAGGAGAAAAGGCGCTCTGTCTCGTCTTTCTTTCTTCTCCTGTGTGTGTGTGTGTATGGTTTGGCGCCTTTGATTTTAATGATGAACAGCATGATCAGCCTGACATAACTGATCACCACCGATGCTCGCCCGTGCGCTGTGGACATCGGAGTATAAACGCGCCTTAACCAGCGGTCGCCAGGCAAATTCAAGGGGTGGGGAGAGTGGCTAGGGAGCACGGCATGGCACACTATGATTGGCCCAATGATTGGGCGAGTGGAAACGGTGTTCTGCATTTCACACCGTTATTGATAGTCTGGTTCACGGCACCCGCCGCCATCAGGAGAGAACACTAATACTCTGTCGCATGAATCGCACTGATCTTCTGGGACATTTTGTTATCATTTTTTTCCCCCTTTTCTTTTTCCCTTCCAAATGCTTCATGTATATTATAGAAACGAAAGCCCTTGTCAAATTGCGCCGTATGACCTCCCTCTTGGAGTGTGCGTACGCTGACTTCAAATAGACTTCTGTTCTAAGTGCAACTTGATGAGGTCCGGTCATTTCTTAGGACATTTAGGTAGGAGGGGACAGACTCTGCTGTACAGTGCCTTGAAAAATATGTTCCTAATAGTTAGCACTCTATGCCACCAGGTGCCGCAGTTGCATGCACCCATTCTCTTCTTGTGCATGTGTGACGTTATTTGGCTTCTTGGTTGTGCCAGTGGGAAGTCTCCTGTCGTGTATTTTTATGTTTTTTTTATTTATTCATACTGTTAACCCTCTGTATGAAGGTCATTACAGGGAGGGAAACATATACAAATAAAAGTGCAATTCCCTTCGCCAAAGTACACTCAATAACACAGAATCTAAGATTTGCTCAGCAATCCTCCAGGAACGTGTTCACACCTATCTCAAGAGTTTTCTACATCTGTTCGGTCCACAACGTCGCTTGCTAGTTGATTCCATATTTGTACGGCATCGGGAAAAAAGGAGTAGCGAAAGACATCAGTACGTGTAATAATAGGTTGTAATACCTTACTGTGATTTTTTCGTGGGCAACGCTTCAGGGGAGGTGTGACATAGTAGTATTGTTTATTAACATTTTCTTTATCATTCGTTATCAGAAAAAAAAGCTTCAATTTCTGCTTTGTTCTTCTTATTTCTACTGATTCTAACTGACACTGTTTTAGCATTGCTGTGACTGAATCAGTGTGGCAGTATTTAGAGCATATAAAACGTGCTGGCATCCTTTGCAATCTCTCCAGTTTTCGTTTTAAACCCTTTTGATGTGGACTCCACACTGCACTTGCATACTCTACGATTGGCCGTCCAGTCCAGTAGTTGCGTCCAGTATCCGCATGTGACCATCTGGTACAGTACAAAATGTGCCAGCTTGCTGCAGTTCTTGAAAATTGAGCACTGAATTTTCGAAAACGGCAGGCAGTGATGCGACCTTTTTTTTTTCCTTGTGTCCAGGTCAAGGATGTGGAGGAGATCCGCTGCTCGGACGGCAGTGCTAACAGCCTGGCGGGCAAGGCGATCTACGCCCTGCGCAAGCCCGACCTGTGCCCACAGCCCACCAACTGGACTCAGGGCCTGCTCGATGCTCTCAGCATCCTCATGGCCATGGCCATTGTCGCCATCCTGGCCAAGCTGTCCAGGGACTACTGGCGCCAGAAACGCACAGGGAAGCTGCCCACTTTCTTCAGCTTCGTGTGAGGGCAGCTCGAAAGTGCAGACTCCATCTCGCTGCCAAAGGAGGACGTGACGGACTGGAATGCCTGACACGCTGACACGACACGAGATCCGGTACTTGCGCTATCTACCGCTTGGAAACTTTGAACCGTGCCGCTGCGTTCGAACATTCTGGACTCTTGGCGCAGCACCGAACCGATGAATGAAGTGCTCGTCTTGGCATTTGTCGCAGCTTTCAGGATGGTTGCGGACCATCTCGATGCTCTAGCGTGCATTTGCACACCAGAATGTCAGAAGCCCAAATGATTGGGCAAGTTCATTTGTTAGGACAAAGCTCAAGCCTTGCACAGGCAGACGGTAAAAGAAGATGCACGACAGTATTGACAAGGGCAACTCCAGCCAACTGTCATTCAAGTTGCTCTTGAAACCACCAACAGGTCATGCCTGCGGCTTATGCCACATAACTAATCAACACAATGGACCGCCCGTTTAAAAAGGGGCTGCTGCGGGCCATTCCAGTCACCGCTGGAGAAGAGACCGAGCCGGTCTTGAAGTGATAAGATTCCCTTTCCTAAAGAAGCTGCGTAGACTTATCCTGGTCATTGCTGTTTTACCTGGCCAGGTAGATTTCTTCCGAAAAGATTTTTATCTTCAAGGTGTCAAACACTTCTTCAGTGTTTTCTTTATATTATGGCTCAGCTTGCTCAGTTTTTGTTATAATGCTTCACGATCCAAGAGATGTGACTGCATGACACGCAATATTGCTTGAGTGCAACCAGTTTCAACCATGTGACCGTGTAACCAATTTCAGTGCTTTTTTGGTGGTGTGCTCTGTGATGGAACCGGCTTTCCTCAACACACTTATGTAAGAGTGGTCCCCCATCTGCACTTTGCAACTCGTCGAAACGCGTTGAGTACTAGAAACGTTGTGAATTCAACAGAGTCGACTAAGGGCAGCATGACTATGACATACAACCTTGTTTCCATAGCTGGGGTGTCTGCATCTCAATGTATCCGAGTTGTTTTGAACACGTCTGCGTGCCACGGCAAAGCAAAGGGACTTGTAGGCGCTGACTGTGGAACTGACCTGGTGGACTTTTGCACGTCTTGTCTTCTACTCGAATGAGGTTTGCGTATAGAAGACTTCGTTCACAGCCAGACTGCCTGGCTACGAAGAAAACTAGCCTCACCCAACTGTGCTGTGACCTCATAGTGTTTGGGAAACAGTTGTCGTACAGATAGTGGCATTCATATCCCAAGGAATCCAGGGCTTGTCAAGCATACCCTGTGCCATGTTTTTTATGCTGGACACCAGTGATGTGTGACTGCCAGCTGTATAGCTAACGAATGTTTTTGCCATTTTGGCATGGAATTACTGCATTGCCGCTTTTGCAGCTGCATATGTTTGGGGTTGGAATCCATGCTCACTGCACAGTGAGTATATATGCAGCTTCTGGTGCATTTGTGGCATTAACGGCAGTAGTGGTAGTTAAATGTTAGCAGCAGGTTAAAACATTCTGTTCGCATTGCTTACTGAATGTTGAAACAGAGGGCTGAAACAAGACCCGTTCCTTCACTAGGGAGGTTGCTTTGCAGGGTGTAATTTTTTTTGCTTCGTTAAAGAATGGAGGTTTCGTTGTGCCATTCACAGAATTCAGGGCATGTGCTGTCTTGCTTTGGGTAACGTATGTTCGACATGAAAGAAAAAAAAAATGATGTGTTGCTGTTGTAATATAATGTGTTGTTTATACGAGAGGAGCATATGATGACAGGCTGCTTTTATGTGTTTGTGTTGTGAGGCAGATTGTACCAAGTCCCACAGTTCGCCTCAGTGATTCAATGCTTCATTGGCAAACTGAATTACCATTGTTTTGTGATAGAAAAACAATGCTTCAAGTTACATTTTTTTTGCAAAAGAGGCAGATACACTTAACGTTGAGGGGTATTTTGAGGAATTTTTATTTTTTGTACTTATTTCATCACCACCTCATTGTCTCAGTCACGTGTTAGAAAACAACTGCCGTGGGCTGTCTTTTCTTCTCTGTTCTCTTATATTATTGTCTTTTAAAAAAAAGTATGCTGTTACGTTTCTTCTCGAATAGTACCAAGGCGTTTTCCTTGGTTTTAAAAGACTGATATCCTAGTGAGCTCTGAATACACCCTTTATTTGTCTGCTCAAAGCTTATATCACGGCATTGTTCATACTTGGTAGGCATGAGTTTTTTCATTGTATAGAATTGTAGGAGGTACGACATGTGTAATGTGCGAACATGTTGAGTGTCGAGAGCCTGTTTGCTGCATGCATTGTATGAAACTGGCCTTGTGATACGTAGTTCCCCGCCAGACACATTACGCATGCAAGCTGTTACATGTACTGCGCATATATTTTGTTGTTGGAATCAACACGCTGCTTTTCTGACAAGGGTTTTAGAATGCCACGCTTAACAATTTCAGTTATATGGAAGAGCCAATTTTGCAGAACGTGTTCACTTTGTCGAAGTAGCTGATACTGTGTATGGCTTCAAAGCTTGTTTTGGTTACAGGTTAGCCGCACGAAGCGAAAACAGATGCATTGCATTATTTTGTGTGGATAACAAGTATGTCGCGTATTGCGGTTTTTATTCTTTCGACTATGTCAGCGAAAAGAGCTAACGTCATGGTGAGCAAGGCCTGTTTACATTGTTTGTGCTCACTTAGGTACCTTGAGTTCACATGTACACCCTGTATCGATAGAGTTTTTGCACTTTGCTCATTTTAACGCGTTAGTACATTTTGGCTGTGTAGTTGTGTTACGTTTTATTTTGCTCACTTTGTTGTTTTGGCTCGTGTTCAACATTTTGTGTTGCGTTTTTGATTGGAATGCCTGTCGAGACCTATGCGCTGCTTCGGCGCTCAGCAGCTTTGTCGTTCAGCCGCCGAGCCAAAGGTTGTGGGATAGAGTCCCAGTCGCGGTGGTCATATTTCATTGGAGCAAAGCGTAAAATGCGCCCTTGTGGAGTGCGGTGTCGGGGCTTGTTTAAGAACTTCAGGCGATCAGAATAGTCCAGAGCCCTCGCTATGTTGTCCCTTTTAGTCGCACACGCAGCTTGCGAACGTTAAACCCCACGTTTTATTACACTGTACCATACCATACCATACCTTTCGTGACCTGGAAATGTGGCTTTTGAGAGTCCGGAGAGGCACGTCCAAAACATTTGCTCACCATGAATAAAATGTCTTGTCAGCAGCTGTTTGTGCAAAAATTGCATGTGCAAGCTTTTCTATGTTCTTTGCACAATACTTCGTACAAACAGCACAAGTTCTTGCTAGTCAGCAATTTTCTTTTGCTTTTTTTGTTACCCCTGTGAGTTGAAAGATTTCTTCCGTGTTGAAAATACATAATTGACTGGAAATAAGGACAAAGGAGAAGCGTAGAATAGGAGGCGTGGCCATAACCAAGATAGCCAGCATGAAAATATCAGTGTTCTTTACTGATATGTGTTAATATCGCATGTTCTCTGAAATGCTCTTGATCCACAATGTGCTTCATGTGCGTGCCAGGTGACGCTAGCACATCACGGTACACGGCATGTTAAAATTAAAACACTCTGCTGCTGTCCTCTGGAAGCTTCACCCCATTCACAAGGCATCATTTTAAGTAAAGATGGAGAACTACTTTTTTGCTGTAATGTTTAGAAATATATTCAATTGTCCTCTGTCAGAAATTTAATTTTCAAACCAGACTGCAAAATATTTTTGCAGTTTCACATCATAAATGTGTACAAATGTTAGCGAATCTTTTCCAACTCAACTAAAGGAACACACACAAAAAAAAACAGCTTCACTTCCAAAAGTGATGACTGAAACATCAATATCGATGCCAGGCTTTGCTACAAAATCTAATGAAAGTGCCATGAAAAGTCATTTCCAAATTGTAAGCCTAGTAGCTTATTAAGCTGATCAAAAAAGCGATCTCAAAAATATTGTTATACACTTTTCCACACTTCATATTAGTCAGAAACAGACTTGCTGGCGTAGCTCCGAAAATTAGCATTACATGGGGAAGTTTAAGAGTGTAAAGCATTGTTTTTGCATTACTAGGCAATGCATTTTGTGAATTCTGTGTATAGCTCCCGCAAGGTAGAAGTCAGCACCACATGTTTGAACTGGGCTTCCTGTAATGCTTGCAAAGGCAAACAATTGAGGGGAAGCATTTTTTCCTGTGAAAGGGTTGAGCGAAGTGTCGTTAGTGAAGTCATTGCAGCTTCAAAAAATTGAAAACATTGCAGAACTTTCCTGTGGATAGGGAAGATTTTTTCTGCAGTTCTTTTCTGTCAGGCTTAACCGACAGACACCTGAAATGTCTTAACCACTCTTGAAGTCATCCGAGATGCCAGAAGTGCTGTACTGGGCCGGTTACAAGATGGTGTGCTGTAGTGAGCTGTTGTCCAGCGCAAGATTGTCTAGAGTGGATTGTCATTGTTGATAGCAGATGTTATTTCCGAAGGATATTTTTGTTCCTCACTTTTTAATTAGGCTAGCTTCACTCTGATTTTTTTAGTTCAGTCATATTCACTGTAAAGGCCCGTAGGCATCTCAATGGGAGGGAAGTCGCATTGTTGGATTAGCACGGCCTGGTTATCGAAACAGTGTATTGAAAGCCTATTGAAAGGGTCCTCCCCTGTGGTTGTCGTTTTTTGCGCTGTCTTCCCACCGAGTATGAAAGCCTTTTAATCGCAGAATATTCAACAAGCAAAAATGTACCAGTTATCTGTGTTGCAGAACAGAAAAGAAACAAATTTGAAGTTTCTGTTTGTGAAAACAGAAATCGGCCGAATTTTCTTTAAAGAAGGGTGCAAAATACGGAGGACTCATTAGGAACTCAATAGAAAGTCAAAAGAACAGATGAACATGAAAAATAACTGCGACCATCCATGCCACTTTCTCTTCATTGAATGGTATAGTTTGCACAAAAAACATTCGCCCTTTGTTATTTGAAAGGGAGGGGGCAGATACATGCTCAGTAGCCTTAATCATTTTGTGTTCATGAAAGACTTTTTGCTTTGCTTGTTTTTGTTGTTCTATTGTCTCGCAGGCTTTTTCTTAAAGGTGCGCTGAATTTTCATTTTTCCAGCTTTCACTGGCCATGTGTGCTTGCATTTCTGCCAGCTGGCTCACAGAACTGAGCAAGGCAATCGTAAAAAGTCTACCGTCTCGCTCACTGATGATAGCTTGTGACTTATTTGCTCAGCTGGAAGATGTCTTCTCCACCTTTTATTGGGGGATAAAACATTTGATTTGTTTCTTGCCTTTGTTTTAAACAACAAGGCGTGAAGGAGTTATTCATTGCACCCACCCAACCTGACAGTTAATTCAGTGCGGCTTTGAAGTGTCCAGTGTTGAAGAGTAGCTGTTGATTATGTTGCCAACCCTTGCTTGCGGCATAAAGTTCACTGGCATTTTTCCCGGTTCTACTTTAGCTAGCACATTTCCACTTGTATTGTGTGGCTGTTTCTTGTTGTTCTATGAAATAAAGTGTTTTATTGTTGTCTTTGATGTTTTCATTTGATTATTCGTTCATTTATTTAAAGTACTTCTAAGGCGTGGAGACGTTGCAGCCAAAGAGAGTAACAAGTCCATACATGCGTGCTTGAAAGTGCGGTGTAGAGTGGTCTTAATTTTAACGTCTGGGAGAAGGGCAGTGAAGGTAACAGGAAACTGCAGTTGACCCTGGTCCTAAAGATGAAAGGTTCGCAAAAATTTTTGTGTGCCAGAATGCTTCCCCAACTTCAGGCTAAATCTGTGTGGGTAGAGATGCTTCTTCAAATTCACAGTAAAACTTTTTCGTGGACAAATATTTTGAACTCATTTTTAATTTCATGCATGGTGTTAGAAACGTACAACCAAGATTTTTAAAGTATATTGCTTTTGCTTGCATCCACATTTTTGGACAGGGCCTCGGGAGTAGAAAAATCCAAACTGTGCATTGTCTGTTGAAAAAATTTATTCTTATACATCGTAAAAATAACATGTACACCCTTCACTGGAGAAAAAAAAAAGCCATGGCAGAATATATAAGAATGTCTAGTATAATATCTGCCATTCATCCCAAGCATTCCTTGTGAGAGTTATGATTTAAGCCCTTACAGGAGTGTCTTTTTGAGGGCACAGAATTGTTTCATAAAATGAAAACTGAGGCCCAAGAATATTTTCCACAAGTCTACCCACTTGGACTCAGAAGGCCGATATGCATTCATGCAGATGCACAAAATGTGGTAGTCTATTCTGCGCAGTTGCCTCTGTGATATACGTAAATTAAGTAGGCCACTGCTGGATGGCTGATTCAATAATTTAATGTACTTGTGAATACATTCTTAAGGTGGAGTATGTATTTTAAACAAGAGGATCTTCCTAGCAAAAACCTATACGGAACTATAATAGCCTATCTGATTACTGACACCTATTGCTGCGCCAGCGCACTGGTCTTATAGGCCTGTTGGTGTGGACAAATACACTGTTAAGGCCAATATACCAGCAGGCCTATACGACCATTACACTGACACACCGATAGGTGTAAATAATCTAATATGCTGCTGGTTTCCTGTAGGTTTTTTGCTGGGCATAGCCAATCAAGATGCCAATAAGTGCTGTGCAAGTACCATATGCCTTAGTGAAGCGTCTCACTACCAAATGTAACATCTTGGACTGCTTCCGAATTGATCACGTTGCCAGTTTTGTTGAAGGTTACAAGATTATATCTGACACACAAACTGTGGCGCGAACGGTGAGGCTTTGGTCAAATTCTATATCAATTTCGTTTCGGATGACTGACATGACTTTCACCGTTTTGAAATAAGCGCTTTTATAGTCATCATCACCGCAAGTACTTAGCGTACCCTTGAAAAAAATTGTGCCGAAAATTTGAGTCATTCTTTTAAAAAAAGACAATTAGCTTAAACATTGATGCGCCGTGATGTTTCGTACAGTGGATTCACCTCTCTCCGGCTTCATGCCAACATTTTTTTTCTAATTAACTTTATTTTGCTTGTAAATTTAACAAAAATATTTTATATTTATTTTAAATAGTCTTAATTAAGTAATTTAAAGCATAAGTTTAAGATTTTTCGCAACAGTTTGCTAATATTTATTATGACACTTTTACAAGTGTGGCGCTGTCGCACACAAATCTTTTGTGGGGTCATAGCTACGCTACCTCTATGACGTTCATGCATCAGACCTACATGCGCTCATCTGTCTATCGGCTGCCCACGAAGCCACAGGTGATTTTTGTAAACACTGGCGTCGAGAAGCTAGCGCAGCAGCAGTTGACACCACAGCACGATGTGAAGGCAGCCTCATTTCTTGGGTTACATTTTTCTCGTCTCCGCAAGCCCGTCATGTCAGTGCCGACCGCGTGACCGATGCGTCCAAGGCTGCACGATGTGGATGAAACCGGAAGAGATCCTTCTAGCGAACGCTCTTTGGTAAGCTCGGAGCCTGACTCAACTCAGCTGGCATTTGCTGCCGTCACTGCGCGCTGCGACGAATAACGAGCCGATTAATCATTCTGTAGGGCTGCTGCGTTGCTTGCGTTGTCTCCGAAGGCCCTCGCGCAGTTTTTTTTCTGTTACCCTGGCGCACATTCGGCGCGTGCTGCTATGTGCAGCCAACGTTGCGCAAGGTTTAGTTTGGTGGTTATGAACTAGCCAAGGCCGTGCGAATCCCTCCCCTCGTGGAAACAACTTTCGTCGGCACGCTGGCATCTGCTGAATGTTACCTGGCAACTGTTTTACTCCGTGATGCCAGCGACGTTTTTAATTTCAAATGGGTTTCGTTCAGAATTAAAGAATTGTATGTTCACAGCTGCTCGAAACTAGATGCTGCTGAATGGACCCGCAGTCCTTTGTAGACGCAGTGCAACAGTGGCTACAGGTATACAGAGAACGCGTGCTTGTCTTTTCGATAAGCCTGATAATTTCCTGCAGCTAGATATGCATACCCTTTCGCAATATCGCGCGTCTTGTCTATCTGTGACTCGTGACGCGTGCTATAGTATCTTGCGCGAACGCAGCTGATATGCGAAAGTAACCGGCAGTGCACATGGTAGAGGCTGAAGTCGAACTGGCGATAAAGCACTGCTTGGTTTCAGCGAGCTGTGGGGCACATCTCCTGTTTTGATTCCGAGCTGCGCTGTCTTGTTTCTCATAAATGACGACTTTGCATCTTGTAGGCTGTGCACGTATGGACCTTGACAAGTTACGATCTGAGTTAAAAAAATTGGCACTAACTTTGCCGCAGCGCTGATAGCGCCTGGGAATCATGCTGCAATGTACTAGCTAGGCAGAGTATTGAAATATCGGCGGGGCTTTGAATTCACTGAACTTGAATTGAGATGTAACTGTATGGTGTGCTAGTGTCTTGAAGAACTGTATTGCTAAATGCAAGCAAGAAAACTTGCATGTGCCAAGAAAGCTTCTATGAAGTGGTCGAGGAAGCTTGCTTCACGCTGAGATACACTCATTCCAGAACATTCGACGCCGTAGTGAAGGGCTCCGGAAATTTCGAACCCCAGGCGGTCGAAATTTCCGGAGCCCTCCACTACGGCGTCCCTCATAGCTTAGTAGCTTTGGGACGTTAAACCCCATAAACCAAACCAAACCAACCATTCGCAGTTTGCTCATGCCCGCATGGGGGCATTCCATTGTCTGTTTTGCCTTCAGAAAATCAAGTATCTGCACTGGCATACATCAGTATCTTTGTATGGGGTTACTGCTGGTATGAAAGGAGGGCAAGATAAGAAACAAAAAAGAAGAAAACTGTGAAAGTGTAAGATAACATAGAGCAGAAGAGCAGACTGAAAAAGTGCATAGGGGCATTTCTGGTTATCTTGGTATCAAGGCGGTGAGAAGAGCTCACTCACAGAGGGTAATTGGAATGGGGATTTCTGCGGTGCACTTCACAGCAAGGAAAGCTACAGTTCACATCAGAAAAAAAAAAATTGCATGTGTGCCTAAAAGGTGGAGGTGCAGAATTATTTTTCTGTAATGAAGGAACGAACATATAAACTGTCATTGGCCGAGGAAGGGCCGTGACCACAGTCAGGGGATGGGGAAAAGGCTAGTTCCAAGTCAGAGGAGTACAATTCAGAAAGCATGTAGGAGTTACCCAGTAAATGGAGTGGGAAGGCCCACCACACTGTTCGTATAAGGCCACTTTGTGTATCATTAGGCAGCAGGACCCTGCTTAATATTGTGGAGGCCGAAATAAAGCGTTTTATTGAAGGCATTAGCGTCTTCGGGAGTGTTTTGTTTGGTAGCCAGGGTGTCCCGGCCTTGATCAAAGGATGAGCAATGCTCTATTAGATGAAATAGGTCTCGTTTGCAATTTAGGGAACAGCACAGAAATTTGAGTAATCTGTGGTCATGCGGGATCGACAATGATGGTCATGGGTGCAAGTCGTTTTCTTTAATAAAAAAAAATTGTCATCAAATCAATGTTGATATTTCAGTTAATGATAAAAACTTTCACAGTTGAGCTAGCTGGTGGCCCAGCATTTGCTTTGGTGCAATAAACAGTGGAAACTAGTGCAGACAGGTGACATAAGTGGAAAATAAGATCTGTTAAGCCTTTCTTTTACATTGTTGGAAGCACTGTTTTCACGCGGTTATATGCATTCTCATGTATTTTTTCAAGCAGTCATTGTGTAGACAGTTGAGAAGCTGGGGATCGGAAACCAATAGGATTCAGGTACTCCAACATTTGCATTAAAAACAAACGCAGGTGTTACCGGTGACTATTACTAGACCTGGGTTTTCAACCACGTAGTTTACTCCGCTTTGGATTACAGGTGTTTATGCATGCACATTCTCGACACATCATTGTGGTGCTCGGCTGCTGACACGGGTTCGATTCCGGCCACGGCGGTCGCATTTCGATGGAGGCGAAGTGCTAGAGGCCCGCAAACATAACGTAATGTCAAAAGGTCAGCATGGTTTCAGAACAGGATGTTCGATATGAGGCAGTACATGATTTCTCAGATAGTTAAGGAAAGCAAATAAACTGATGCAATATTTTCAGATTTTCAAAATTATTTTCAACATGGTTTTGCATAGTGATAATTTATAAATTAAGTTCTGTAATAAAAAAATGACCTAGTAGCCTGGATGAAGGCTTACTTGTCAATCCAACACCAAATTGATTCTCTAAGCCGTGCCCACACATATTCTAGTTCACATGCTCACATCGCTTTTGTTTATTGTATTTATTAATGCTATTATTGATGATAGTAATGATAATAATAATAATGATGATGATAATGATGTGTGCATTAAATTATATGCTGATGATTGTATCCTCTATGGAAATAATAGTTCCATTGAAGAATAGCTTAGGTTAAATGATGACTTTCAGAGGGAAATAAGGTTGTGTGATATGCGGCAAATGGTGGTAAATTTTGATATCAGTGTATGTATAAGAATAGCGCCTAAAGAGAACCCTCCAGTATGAGAACCCTTCCCCGCCAGTATGCTACAACTAATAATGCATTTTCTGAGGTAACATCTCACAAGCATTTCGGTCTCTGGGTTTCCAATAACGTATTTATAATGTCTTGGCTAATGCTTTTTGTAAACTGTTCTTCTCAAAGTGCACATATATTCGCTACTACTGAAACACGTTTCCTTGCCTATAACATTGTTTTCCAACCAACCTTAGAATATGCTGTAATTGTCGCAGATCCCTATTAGGATCAGTGCTCACAAATTAGAAAGTTAAAAACAAAGCAGTGAGATTTATCTATAATTCCTATCGCCGTGCGTCTATTACTGACCTCTTTAGAAAAGTGCCTTTCCACCTCTTACTAATCATAATCATATTTTTCACTGGAAATTCTATTTCCACTTGATCAATAGGTGTTACAGTACTGACACCTCGCAAATAATCAATTGCTCTAAAGTCGGATACAACTTAAGTCTGCAGTGAAGCTCCGCCCACATTCAGCCTCCGCGCACAGAATTCCTCCACGACAAAAAAGTAGTCCGCTGCTTAAACGTTGCTGGTTACCTAAAGAAGAAGCTTATCTCTAGAAAAAAATTATGAGCTATAGAATTTTGATATGTGGATTGTTTGATATAGTCAAACGTTAAAAAGCTGATTTCGTTTACTGTTGCGATTGGCCAGTGGAGTGATACAGGACGCTGCGGACCACGGCCCAGTGTCAGCAACTACTGTTTTTTATAAGTTGTATCCTACTATAGTGGCTGTGCTGCACGCATGTTATATTCTCTCTCAGTAAAGTCATTGTTCACAATAATGAACTGCTACAAACATTGTTTTTCTTAAAAGCATTATTGAATGGAACAACCGTGCTGATAATGTGGTTATGTAGAATTCCTTGTCATTGTTTAAAGGGGCTGCAAAACACTGCCTGGGGGAATACCAGCTATACTTCAGGTGGATTCTTTATGTCACACAGATGCTGACTTAAAAAGAATTACAGGAATTGATGCACAGGAACGGGAGTTATTCAATGAAGAAATTTCAAAATACAAGCAAACAAAACGCTACCCTATACTCGATTTTGGCGGGGCTTCCCACTCCTATTTCGCTCTCCCAATGACGGCGCCTGGCGCAACCAATCAAAACAGCCAGCCAGAGCACGTCGCGGAAGTTTGTACTCCATGGTTGCCTGCTCTCTGTAACTCGTTCTTGCTGAGACTGGCAGCGTTGTTTCCATGCCAGAGCGCCCCTGGTGGTGTATTTTTTATTTTACTTGCTTTGCAGGGCTTTTATCTAAGACAAACAAATTGTTTTTGTTGATCTAATATAAAACGCAGACAGGTGACAAAATGTGTTTCTATTTATTCACACAATTTGCAGTATATTTACTGTTCGTCCGGTCATCAAGCTCGCGCCAGGTGATGTCGTATCCGCTGCTAAAAACCCGCCTCTGTGTGGCGACACCATCAGAGCCATGAAGTTGTTTTTGGGAGGACATTAAAATATTAAAAACCGGAATGTACGCGGTATTACCGACGCTAATAGCACCATTATAACTCACTGTATGCAATCAACAGGCAAAACAGTTAACTAAGATTGTGTTTCTGGACCCCTTTAAGGCACTTATGCAATAACTGGTGATTGAGTGCTGATCTACTCGGTCATTTGTATTGATTTGTTTAAATTACTTAAATATAGTTTGTTATGCTCTTCTGCACGATGACATCTCTGATTCGTTATTCCCGAATGTCTACCTTTGTTGTTAGCGACACCTTGTCTGCTTCTTTTTTTTTCTGTCTTCTTGTTTTAATGTACTGCCGTCCCTGCCCACTTGACCCATCTGCCATGGTCACGATTCCATGATCTTGTGTTCAATACCTCAGTATTAAATAACAAAGTAAATAAACAAAACAAACATGTTAGCTTTTAAAACTTTGCTCCTCTTCTTGCATTCCTCATTTGAAGCCCTCCTTTTTTCAATGTACCTTGGAATGTGTACAGTCTTCAGGAAAAATCTATTTCCATTTTTTTATATCTTTTTTGTAAATCCACAAGCACTCGGGTGGAAATTTGGGCAAGTCGGTACTGATCCATAACATAAGAGTAGCGCAAAACCAGGACGACGGACAAAAGTGTTGTTGGTGTGTGTTCTCTCCCCTTTTGTCCGTCGTCCTGGTTTTGCGCTACTCTTATGTCACAAGCACTCGCCCAGTTGTAAGTCTAGGTTAGATCAAGACAGGTATTTTTTTTCTGTTCTGTTCAGGTTATCTGTCTATGATGGCTAAATTTTCTCGAATAGTACTGGTTAGTCATGTCCAGCTAGGCAAGTCACTGAAAAAAACTAAGGGGTGCATGACCTTCCATGCAGCTGTCTACTTATTTTGCATATTCCTTATTTCGCTTATTTTACATATTGCACGCATTATTTGGATAGAACATGTTTATGTTATAGTAGCGCAGCAGTGTATTGGTAAGCATGTGGTTTTGCAGTAAAACACAAAACTAAACTAAAAACGAAGTGAATCCATATATATCACCAATATATATATATATATATATATATATACCGGCGGCAGTGGTTGTTTTTTCTTCTGGTTTTCTAATCAATTAGATTTAAGTAAATTGATCAACACCACAAAATAAATAAATTAATTAAAAAAAACCCTGTGCCCCTTGGTTTCTGTGGCTGTTGGCTTCTTTCATATTTATAACGAGCCCCTCATACCCCTTCCCTTGTTTGCTTAATTGCTTAGCGAGGGCCTCGGTTCTGGCAGCCTTGACGCCTTAGGAAGCATAAGAGGGTTCTCACGCAGCTTCCACCCTCTCCGTTCGATGACGTTCTACGTCACACCTGCGGGAACTCAGGACGTTCTACGTCCGCCGCTTATGAACGTGGGTGGCGCTGATGAACACTCTCAAGGTTAGGTTACTTGTAAACATAAATACCCCCGAAAGCAGAAGAATTGACAGCCGTCGCCGTAGCTCAGAGGTAGAGCACCGGACGCGTAATTCGGAGGTCGTGGGTTCGGATCCCACCGGCGGCAGTGGTTGTTTTTTCTTCTGCTTTTCTAATCAATTTTCTTTAAGCGATAACATATTCAGTAATATTCTAAATTGATCAACACCACAAAATAAATAAATAAATTAAAAAAAACCCTGTGCCCCTTGGTTTCTGTGGCTGTTGGCTTCTTTCATATATATATCACTATATCCATATATATACATACATATCACTAGCTTATATGACTAAAGAGAGAAGTGTATGGAATTTCTGTAGAGGGATTTTCTTTCAATACTTCTTTTCAGTTTTTAACAGGAGAGCATTAGTACCTTCATGTCAGGGAAAAAAATTGTCTGGCGTCAGCAACCGTTTGAAGCTTCGCAGCCGGAGCGACCGGCCGCTCCAGCAATCTGGGTGGGCCACCTAGGTCATGTTACCTTGTGGCGTCATCACAACCTGCCACTACATTATGGTTTATGGGGTTTAACGTCCCGAGGAAACTCAGGCCATGAGGGACGCCGTAGTGAAGGGCTCCGGAAATTTCGACCACCTGGGGTTCTTTAACGTGCACCGACATATCGCACAGCACACGGGCCTCTAGAATTTCGCCTCCGTCGAAGTTCGACTGCCGCGGCCGAGATTGTGAGTAAACTGAGCACCATGGGAGGTGGCAGTTCAATTAATAACTGGTCGCGAGAGGCTGTTTGGGAAGAGTTACCTGGCTTGCACAATCCCCCGCCGGTGGCAGCACCTGCCATAGAAGGGCAGTGGTGCAACGCTTGAGCGCTGCACTACTGCGCCAGGAGTTGTACAAGGACTCCCAGGGATCTATGAATGTAAAGTTGAGAATGACCAAATCCACATATATGAGAATTAATTAACCGATTAACACTAGTACATCATACCCTTAATACGGAGCTTAAGTCTCCTCCAGGTTTTTCGTGAAATGTGGTTTGGAATTTTGTGGGCTTTGTCTTTGCCTTCTTCCTTTGAGCGTGCATGTTACAGCGGCCTTGATTGTCTCTTGAAAGTGTCTGGGGCTCGAATGACTGAGCATAGTGCCAGTTCTGCTTGTCTTTTTTGAATGGAAAGGGTGCAGCTGATCTTGTAATTAGTGGAACCAACTCAGTTATAGATATATTGTCAGTTATAGCTTATACACCTGACAGTTTCAGGTTGTCCAGTGCTGAATTTAATGCGTCATGTTGCACACTCGCGTGAAATATATTGGCTGCCACCTTTTCTTGCTCAAGAGGAGCAGTTCTGTAAGAATGCTCTGAAGGGCAGATGGGCTGATTTCATGTTGTACTTTTGTTGGAAGACTGATGTATTTCACTAGCTCTTGTTGCATTAGCAAATAAAAAACTTTCTGGGGCATTCTGTTTTCCTAATGATATGCCTACCAAAATACCGTAGTTATGTAGAATTCCAGGCCGTTGTTTTTATTTATTTTCAATACTGCAGGCCCCTTTACGGGGCCCTAGCAGGTGGGCATACAGAACAGTTACACTGAGGCAAGAACTACATCACACAACACAAGGAAATTTCACAATGCGGCAAGGACACATGCCAAGATAAATCTTGTAGAACAGTGTCCGCTAAATGTTCTTGTAGAACGCTAGATGAGGACAAACGATGTACAATCGGCTCAAGACGAGGTTATCATGTGAAGTCATCAAACACGGCTAACAAACATGCACGTAGAAGCGAAAACAAAAAATGAAAGAAAAAACCTTGGCGCTCAAGACAAGATGCGTATATGATGGAAACAATAATAATACTGAGTGATAGTGGACAATCGAACCCAGGAAGACGAACTATGACTGCGCAAGGGGTGATGCACTGATTAACACGACAAGAAGGAACGGAAGTGAAACGGGTTATGAATACTCAGAGGGCCGTGTGTATCACTGAGAGCGTTACTCTGCGGCAATACTGGCCTTTGTGCTTTGCACTGCGTTGGGGCGTGTGCAGCCATGCTCGGAAGAGAATGCTTCCCTGGATCACGGACCGCTTCACAAAGCATTCTGCGGTTTCATTTTTAGTTGTGTGTTTGCGTATTGTGTTGTTTATTTAGGCTCATGTTGTGTGTTTAAGTTGTGCATTTGGGTGCACTGGAGTGATTGGTGTTTCCTTGGTTCTCCTCACAGTTGCTGTTCGTACATTGTGACAACTGTTCTCTTGTTATGGTTTTGTTGTCGTGTGCCTGTAGCATACAACAACTCAACTTGTATTGTGTTGTGCCTGGTGTTGCCTTGTTACTGTTGTGATGCAAAGTTGACGATAACAAAGTAAGTAAACATAAAAGCGTAAAAAAAACGAGACTGCTGAGCCCATAAAACACATTCGTGGACGAAAGTTTACGCGATGTGGATTCTTTCTTTTTCTTGCATCCGGCTCATTGATTTCGTTGACAAAAATGTTGAGCTTTTTGAAGAAATCTAATTTCTTACAGTCTGTCTTGCCAAAGTGAACAGCTAACATGAGTTCTGAATTTTTATGCTTTCTTCACGATACGTAATTTTTTACATTGTTTCGAAGGCATTGTAGGCCTGCTTGTAATATTTTACCAGTATCACTTATGGCCGCGTAATTCTCATCACTTACCGTATGTTTCTATATTGTCTGGAACTCTTTCCATGCTAGATTCTGCCGCCTTTGGCCTCTGATACCATTGTGCCTGTAAACACCATCAATCATCGTCGACTTTGGGAAAGCATTTTATTTCTGCATGGTTAGGCAAGACAACATGCTGTGACTTGCCTGCTTCTGCCATTGGAACAAGTAGTAGGTTGCTGCGTAGCGAGGGAAAGCAGAAATAAATCTCACAGGATAATTACGATTGCACAACGTGACAGTCAGTGATAGCTGTTCAGGTACTTTCATTTCGTGGTATGTTGAGCTAAAGAATTTGAGAGGAATGTGCAGATATGTAGTGTGATAGACAACTCTTTTTATTTTTCCGCACATACTCAGTCTTCCGATAACACTCCTCTTCAGTCCACCACTTGTGGAGCCTTTCCTAACAGCGGTGCATTTTGCTTCAGCCGCGCACGACAGAGAGTGCTACATTGCTACAAATCTACTCTACCTTGGGGGATTCCCCTAAAACATTCAACCAACACTGCTCCACTTTGAGTTATTGATCAATTCGCTCTCGCCCTACCTTAAGCTTGCCGTCCCGGTTACCTCAATTGGTAGAGTGACTGCTCCGGTTTAGTGGTGGTCCTGGGTTTGAACCCCGGACCAGGATGAATTTTTCTTTAACTGTGAAGTTTCTGAGAAAGCTGTATAGCTTTCCTTTGCAGCCGTACGACTGCACTCGAGTGGATGTCAATGAGTAATTACTCCCTTATTACAAATCTACTCAACCTTGGGGGATTCTCCTAAAACATTTGATCTGCACTATCTCCGTAACCTTCTCCTTTCATGGTAACCACCTTACTGTGCGATGTCAGTGCACGTTAAAGAACCCCAGGTGGTCGAAATTTCCGGAGCCCCTCACTACGGCGTCCCTCATAGCCTGAGTTGCTTTGGGACGTTAAACCCCAGTAAACCAAACTAATCATGGTAACCACCGTCCGTTTGTTTAGCCAACTACTACTACACCAACCCTGAACCCAAGGAATGGTCCTCTAACAGGTGTCACTACAAAATGTTTTTCCGTGCTCCCACATCCGACAAACTTCTTTTCAATGACTGCATCTCTATTTTTTCTTTGTGCTTGTAATACGTGATGAGTTGGGTTCCATCTGGCTTCCATGCGAAACTGACTGAAGACTCTCACAAGTAGATTTAGTCGTAACAATGATGGCAGCCCGTTATTCAGTGTCATGTGTACACACGTAGTGCAGTCTGCGTGCACGAGAGTCTCACTGACGAGACCTAAGTGCGGGACAACTAGACACTTGGGACTGCTTGTACGAAATCAAAGCACTTGCTGGATGTGAAATGCACGGCTAGTCCTACCAGCAGTCAGCAGCAATCCTTCAGAATCCAGCTCTGTTGGTAGCCCCTACTGTGAATGATGGGGCTTTCTGGCTCATGAGGTTTTTTTTTTTTTTGCATCTTTATGGTCACACCCGTTTTCCTTGTGTCTTTGTGTTTGCAGGGTGACGGAGCAGTCGAACACCTTCTTTGCCCTGCAGAGGCGGAAAGGACATGGCACCAAGGGTCTATCGTCCGTCCTCGTAGGAACCCTCGACTCAGTGTTTGACAGCAAGGTGTGAACATTTGTCGCTACCTTTTCCATTTTTTCCCTAACCCCTCTGAGTTTAGCTTGCTCACACTCACAAAGAAACAGGATCATCAAAGAGTGCCTATCAAGCTCGTGTCCCTAGTAACCATTGTGTATACTTGATTTCACCTTTTAGCCTTTCTTTTCTTTCTTTTTTTCCTCACTTTTCTACCCTCTTCCTTTGTCCTCATCTGGAGTAGTATGCCAGGTTAACAACCAGGCACACCTCTCCTGTATTCATTAAAATCTCTCTCTCTCTTGCTCACTTAGCATGAATAGGGCAAGAAACAGTAACGACACAGGTAGTCGTGAAATGATGCGGTCCATTGATGTACTTTTTCACACTGAAAAAAACTATTTCAAAGTCTAGCTTCTGCTCTAACACAAGCCACGCTTTGGCTACTCATGCTTAGGCCTTGATAGTGAAGCGTTTTAAATATTTCTGTATTATAAGCTGTGCATTAACACTTTACTTTGGACATATAATACTTTGTACTTGCTCATACTAATACACCAGTAGCTGCATTCAGTATTTGGACTGGTGGAAATGGTACCTTGGGCCTTGCAGATTTGGTTGCAGCAATTTAGCTCTTATGTTAAACAAGACTTGATCAGATGAAAGTACTGAGGGCAGAGGAGTGATGGATGTTGTTTGTTGCAGATAGTACACCTACAGCGGTAGCTTGGTGGTTAGGGCGAGTCAGGAGGATCGGGTTCCATCCCAGCCACTACTGCCGTGTTTCGATGGAGGACTGAAATATGCAAGAGGTGTCCGTGTACGGTGCAATGTCAGCGCATGTTAAAGAACCTCGCATGTTCTAAACTTATTCAAAATCCTTCGTTGCGGCGTCGCTCATAGTCCATGTTTTGCTTTGGGGCGTTAAAGCCCCACAGTTTTATTTGTTCGTGATAGCATTTACCGCGGCATCTCTTGTCTTGCACTTTTTTGAATCTTTCTCTGTTCTCGCTGTCAATGGCTAAGTGTTAGTTTTTAAGAACGAAAAAAAAAAAACACTCGTTCTTTGTGGGTGCAATAAGCATTTCAATGCAAATGTTTCTTCTTGTATAGTTCGACCACAATCCGTGTGCTGGAGGTTATTTCTGAGCTGTGCGAATTGCTCAAGTATAGTGTCTTGGGACAACCATCTGAAGATAGTAATGAGTAAGCTCTTGCATGCTTTATGTGTGCTGCTGTTCTCTGGATGGTATCTATGGTAATGTGAAGGAGAAAATAGTTTGTAATGGACCCACTGAACACCGACAGCCCACTTGTTTTGTTTAGTTTGGTTTTTGAGGAAAGGAAATGGCGCAGCGAATGTTGCATCTTGGCGCGCACCCGAACTATGCCTTGAAGGTGCTCTGAAGAGGAGTCTGAACTCTCCTTTTTACCTTGGGAACTCGATCTACACGTTCCGAGCATTCTTAGAAACTTTGAATTACTGCACTGTGCGGCCGATTTCCTTCATTTAAATGGTTAACAGGGTAATGAAGAAGTGCATTGCAGGTGCTTAGTCAAGGATGCTATTTGTCTGCTTGTCATGACCAAGCAGATTAAGTTAAGTTTGTTGAGCCATTGCTGTTTGACTACTTCTGTAAATAAATTGCGAATGCCGACCGTCCCTTTGCAGCCTGCCCCATATCGGATATTGCACCGGACGCCTCTCTCAGAAGTCAGCTATGGTGAGATACGTTCAGCCATTTCTGGCCAGCTGGTGATAGCTAGTAAACGCCTTCTGGGTTAGTGTATTCATGGTGTTTTGTTTGATAATGTCCTTAACAGCGTAGAGTGGCCCTCTCGCACCGCATGATTGCACAGTGAGGGTGTCTCTGCGTACTGGCTGCTGTCTGGTCGTGCACGAGTTAGGAATCTTTGTTTTGTCGCCTGGCAGATTGTTCAAATCTTTGGTCTTGAGGGATGTTTTGCTGTATCTATTTTTTTTTTTTTCATTAATAGGATCAGTATGTAAGCTTTTAACAATTCATAATGAAAAGTACTGTGACATGCACGAAGGGGAACAAGCCTTTCTTTTTTTTTTTTTTTTGCAAAATTACATATTAGATTAGAAATTGCTCATGGCTTTATCGAAATATAATTGTGTAGCGCAAAGTAAATCTTAAGATAAGAACTGTCATAGAGATGGAAAAGGAAAATAGCGCTGCAAAAAGACGTACACAAGAAAGACTGACTGACTGTGTACGTCTTTTTGCAGCGCTATTTTCCTTTTCTGTCTCAAATAATGCACCATCTAGCCCAAATTGACGTTCTTCTAAATTTTATCATAGAGATCTATCATAGATAGGGGTTGGACTTGCTGGTTTTTATTTTTTTTAAATTGGTTGACTTTTTGCAATGTTAATCTCATAACATCACTTTCACTTGTCTCTTAGTACGAGCAGTTCAGTGTTTCTGTATTAATGCTCATACAGTTGTATTTAGAGCAGGGCTTATAGGACGAGGTGTTATTGCCATTAGAAAAGTAACAGTGTGGGAGTTAAATGATCAGGTTGTGTGACAAAAACTGAAGTGGAGGTTTATTTCTACAGAATGGATTGTGCAGAAATGAAATGAACAAAAAACACTCGAAAGCAGCATGCAAGCTGCATGCAGATGCTGGTCATGATAAATGTAGGTGCGTTTCTTGCTTGTGACGCGTTGCTCACTGTTTCACTGATAAAACTATGAAAGCAGCAAAAGCTCCACAAGAGCAAAGTTTCAGATAGCAGATAAAGAAAGGGAGACCGCAGCAGAAATCTAAAAGAAGCCAGAGGGCTGTGGATCACCTGGTCTGTGTAAATTTGCAAATTTGTCCAGTAAGTAAATTTGTCATATTTTTTTTTCCATCTTAAATCGAAAAATAGAACCTCTGTTAATATCATGGCGCATATTTTCCTAACCTCACATGTGACAAAGTAACGTAAATTACTAGACAAAGGTGTTTTGTACGGATGTCAAGTTTTTTCACTGAATTGCGGCCGCAGTGTACAGACTCGCGGATAAGATGTTCAGAACATTGAGCCTGATTCATGCAGAGTGACATATTTCTGTCGATATTTTTTTTACGGAGACCTTCATTTCTCTTCATAAAACTGTGACATTGTTGCAACATTAGGACGTCTTGAGTAATAATTTGTGCTGATGACCATTCCTGGGGAAAAATGTGGTGTGTTGTGTGATAGAGCACCTTAATATGTTATGACCTAATAATGCATGTACACATGGGTCTGTATGTGTGTTTTCATGCTCTTGTGGCACTCTGCATTAAAAGCATTTTGGCTGTATGATTCACTGAGCTTATTCCAAACCTGTGGCATGGATTTATGTGTTAACTCTATTTCACTGTCCTGAGGCATTATAAATCCATGATTACAATGAATCCACAAGGGCCAGAACGCAAAATATGGCTCTCCTCGTTGCTTCCAGTGGTGGCCACGTCGTTGTCGCGAGAGGAAATCTTCCAGAACTGGACCTGGATCGAAGAGAACCTCCTCGAGACACTCAGTGAGTGGGTGCAGTGGTTTAGACTCCTTGAGTAAGGATGAAGTAGAGAGAGTGCTTTCATGCGTTGCAGAGAAGGTTGCACAGTGCACTTGCAGTGTACTGGCCCTTCATCACTGTCGCTGACCGTGCAACAGGCAGCTAAGCATACTAGACAAGTGCTGCCCAGCTATGTAGCTGCATTCTTGCCACTCAATTGTGAGCGAAGGTAAAGTTCAAAGCATGTTGCATGCTCTCATATAGATTGAAACGCAGTCAAGCAGTGGGCATCTAGGGACACTGCTTGGCCATTTTCTTGCTACATCGGAGTTGCCAGGTTGTGATAAGGCGCAGTCGCATTTTATCCAAGGTTATTACTGTCAGAAAACAGAGGAGACCATGCAACTTCATTGCCAGTACTCCGTGCATTTCTTTGCAGTTCAGTTAACATTGACTTCTAGACGCCTAGTAGTGAGAGGCAAAAGCGTGCATCATGCTTTGCTGGAGTACGCATGCGAGGTGTGGGACCCGAAAAGCAAAATGTTAGTGCAGAGGCGCGCATTAACGTTTCATATTCTCCTGCTTTCAGAGGAAAGATTCAGTATCTCCTTTGTACCGCGAAGCCAACTTACCGCTCCTTTCTGTTCGACGAAAACATAAACGACTGTGTCTCTTTTATAACATTATGAATGAAACTGTTGGGATTGATAAGCAATGTTATATAAAGGAGTGCACATCTCTCATAACCCGTAATAAACACACTCGATATGTCAAAGAATTCCGTGCTGCTAAAGATTGCTTTAAATATTCCTTCTTTCCGCTGACCGCACATGACTGGAATCGGCTACCTGATGACGTGGTGTCTGTGGAATCTCGTGATGAGTTTTCGTCTCTGCTTTATGACCATTTGTGTAGTACTTAGTAAG
The DNA here is from genome assembly GCF_055824585.1 of Amblyomma mixtum. NCBI lineage: Eukaryota > Metazoa > Arthropoda > Arachnida > Ixodida > Ixodidae > Amblyomma > Amblyomma mixtum. The sequence continues at coordinate 77,016,204 of NC_143015.1, read as the reverse complement.
CATATTTTGTTACGGGTTTGTTTGTTTGTGCCAGTTGTCATGGTATTTCTGTCACTATACAATGTAATGTTTCCACTCCTACCTTAGTCATGGAAAGGACTGGTAGTATGTAATAAATAAATAAATAATACAGTATATACTAGTCATTTAATTTTGTGTAGTAGATTTTTATAAACATCCATAATTTATGTGGAGCATTGTTTTTGTATTGGTTTGTCCGGCTGGACAGGTACTTAGGCAGTCTTATTTGTAAACATTGCCTTATTATTTTACTCGTTTGAAGTAGCTTTCTGATTATCTTTTTCTAATTATTGTGTATTGAATGAAATGATACACCCTGTCTACTTAACAACTATGCAAGTGTTATGTATGCAACATTAAAATCAAAACCGGTAGTGCTTGAAGGAAATACCTCTTTAAAAAATAACTGCAAATATAAGAGTATGTTGCAACACTACATATCCAAGACACATTCTACTCGCCATGGTCGCCCAGTTGGCTTTGACGTTTGGCTGCCGAACTCAAGGTTATGATTTCAAATCCCAGCCACGGCTGCTACATTCGGATGGGTGTAAAATGTAAAAAAGGGGCAGGAAATTTACTCCTGTGGTAATACAAATCCCGGCTACCGAGTGTTCAGCAGCTCCGAGCATGGTTGTTGGATGTGGGTTGTGTTTCTGCCATTTCACTCGCGCTAGTTCTGAGAGCGTTTTCGTGTGAGTACTTGAGAAGACGGGTGGAGTATGCAGTCGAGGGGGGGGGGAGGAGTTGGTGTTAGGGGTGTGGGGGCGTGGCATTGACAGTGTTGAATGGAGTAGCTGGGTGCAGTTAGGATTCATGGGGAAGGGGATGTGTAGGTTTGCAGCTTGCACGGACGATGATGACTGCACAGTGTCGCGCTGCTATGTGATAAGGAACCACCTGGTGCCGTTCCTTTTAGCTAGTGTCCAGCTTCAGGAGGTCATACCGCGGGGAACCGTAACATACCGTACGAAGACGCTTTGTCGTGTCGTGGGAAATGCGAGCCAATGGGGTGGGACCTATACCTGCGTGGCCGCTCCCCCCCTGCCGTGCGCAGAGTCCTTTGACTCGGAGGACGAGGCGACGGAGTTTGTGTGCTGCAAGATCCGCAGCCTGGTGGCCCAGCGGGAGGTCACCCTGCCGGAGGTGGACCAGGACAATGCCCAGTTCCGGGTGAACGCCAACCGCTTCGCCACCGTCTTCAACCTGCCCCCCCAGGAGAAGCTGGTCAACTGTGAGTGGGGCCTCTCACGGGGGCTTCGTAGCTGCTGTCTTGCTGACCTTGCTGCCTCAGGGAGAGCCTCTAAGCAAACTCTCTCACCTTTAAGAAATGAACTCACTTGTATTTCCACTGTTGAATGTGAAAAGCACTTACTTGGCAAGCATTGGGAGAAGCCGCATCTAGTTCTAAAAAGCAGTTCCTGTGTGGATATGCATAGACTGGTGTAATTATCTCTAACCTGCATGCCTTTCCAGAGTGAACGCAGTAAATGGCTTCTGCAAAATACGAATACATAGATGCTTAACCCCGAGTCGTATCTGTTTTAAATATCAGTAACTAACGCAGCCTACAAACTAAACTGAGGTCACAGTATTGCTAGAATAGTCCAAAAAAATGGGTGTGGTTCCAGCAGTTGTGGCAAGATTCTACGAGGTTGTAATGACCTCGAAGTATAAAAGAAAACAAAACAACGAAAAACACTGACAAACGAGATGAGAGAAAAGAAGAGACATTCACAAGCACTGTCTAGCAACCATGGTTGCTAGACAGCGCTTGTGAGTGTCTCTTCTTTTCTCTCATCCTGTTTGTCAACGCTGTTTTGTCGTTCCTAAACAGCACTTATGTATGTCTCTTCTTTTCTCCCGTTCCATTTGTCAGCGCTCTTTCATCATTTCCTTCAACATGAACCAACCACCCCGACCTAGCCCTCTGTCAGAAAAGATAGCCTTGCCCTCGTATACATCAAGGCGACCATAGCCATTGTTATTGATTTGCACGTTTCAGAACTGAGCTTCAGTACCTAGCCATTTCCTGTGTCTGCTGCAGCTGTTCTGAGGGTGAATTCACAGTTGCTACAATTTCATGTCTTGGACTAACGAGATTTTCAAAATGGGATTTGTCGGATTTCTAAACATGAGTCTCGCAGGGAGTTTTGCGGCTAGAAATTGAGCAGTTGTGGCCTGTAGTAAGATTTTCTGCTGCAGGGGCAAAATGCAAACATGTGTAGTCACGCAGCAGAGTGTTCAGATTGAGGGGTACGTATTCCTGTTCCAGACTACTCGTGCAGCTTCTGGAAGGGCAAGCTTCCCCAGCAAGGGTGGCTCTACCTGAGCATGCAGCACCTGGCCTTCCACTCGTTCCTCTTTGGCCAGACCACTCGGCTGCTGCTGCGGTGGACCGACATCACGGTCAGTCGGAGGGCAGTCGCGCACACATGGTGCTACTCTGAAATGCCACCTTCGTTCGGTTATTTCTTCTTACTGTAGACTCCTTTTAAGATGAACCCAGAAAATTTGTTTCTTATCAGAAGCACACCTTAACAGAAGTGCCCTGTTAACATCATCGCCATCAGCCTGACTACGCCCACTGCAGGGCAAAGGCCTCTCCCATGTCTCTCCCGTTAACCCTGTCCTTCTTTGCCAGTTGCGGCCACTGTATCCCCGAAAATTTCTTAATCTCATCCGCCCACCTAACGTTCTGCCGCCCCCTGCTACGCTTGCCTTCTCTTGGAATCCGCTGCGTTACCCTTGAGGACCAGCTGCTGTCTCGTCTTTGCATTACATATGTGTTACATGAAAACAATGGATGAATAAAATAGCATTTCAGAGAGGACACCGTAATTGCAAACACAGCATTTGTGGCACTATGCATGAAGTGAGATGAAGACAGAGTGTAAAACAAGCTCACGTTATTCCTCTCGAAAATGGCTCTGGTCTAGTGTTCTGCTTTCAACCTTCTTTTGTTTTTTCTTGCTGTATCCTAGAGTGGCCACTGTTTGTGTGTGTTTTAACTGATTTTGCTTTCTATCTTGCCCAGAATTCTTTTTTTTTTATCATCTTGCTCCTTCTGCAGCATAGCTGTTATCAAACCCACGAGCAGGCACACCACGTGCCTTTCCGTACGCTGCAGGCGATACGTATGGCGTCGATATCTGGCTATCTCCGCACCGTGATAACGCATGGTGCAACGAACTCAAAGTCAACACACGGGTGCGCTTCGCACGTGCACACCTTTTTATCTCGGAAAGGCAACTGGCACATGAGCACGTGCGATGCCGAGATCTGAGCATGTCAGTCTGTCTGAAGCCTCGGTTGGCAAGTGGTGGCAAAGTGGATGGGTGGAAATCACGTTCTCCACTTTCAAGGGATAGTGAAGACGAGGGTGGTAGGTGACGGGTTGGGTAGAGGGAAGAGCGGGTAGACTGAAGAGAGGGAACGACGTCTGGAGAGGGTTTCTGTTTTTGACCTGTTCATCACCTCAAGTGTTTTAACAACCAGATGTTGGCAGTTCGCCTGTAAGAAATGTGCACAGTGCTCGAGACTGTATAGCTTGAATATATGCTCCCACTTGCGGATTAGGTGCACCCTTTCCTATGTCATGGCATTTAACTAAATGAGCTGTTTCTTTTTCGCATGGGTCGTGGCCATTGCACTTACCTTGAACATTATAGTTGTTTATTTGATCATACCTGTCAAGAACTACGCCTTTCTTTCACTTCCAGACACTGGAGAGGAGCAACAACTTCCTGTTCCCAGAGACCATCATGGTTGCCAGCCGGCAGAAGAAGGTGACTCACCATTTTTTTTTTTTTGCTTCTCAAAGAATTGTACACTCAAAGAGTGGACAATGCACACTCATTGTACACTCATGGCTTTGCGGTTATGGTGCCCGGCTGAAAGACGCGGAATCGATCCCGGCCGTGGCAGTCGAATTTCTTTGGAGGCGAGAATTCTAGAGGCCCGCGTTCTGTGAGATGCCAGTTCACGTTGAAGAACCCCAGGTGGTCGAAATTTCCGCTGCCCTTCACTGCGGCGTCTCTCATAGCCTCAGTTGCTTTGGGACGTTAAAACCCCGTAAACCAAACTAAACCATAAACCACAACTCAAAGAGTGAAAAGTGGCTTACGACTGCAAGGTCCATGCGGGCCCTTGAAAACCTTGAAAACCCTTGAATTTGGAACAAGTGTTTTCAAGGGCCTTGAGAGTCAGGGAATTTTAGTGGGGTCCTTGAAAACCCTTGAATTCTGGTGTGATGAGGGAGACGGCCGTGGAAAAATGCTAGTATCTTTTAAATTTTCTTTTTTTTCACAAATTATCTTGTTGGAAATGAGTTCACTGGAACTCCACCTCTGCAGCTTTGGTCGCCGTCCCTTTGGCAAGAGCTCTGCGTAAACGCACACGAAGCCCCACTGTCTCCGCCCGATGCCGCACATGGTTTCCATTACCTCGTAACCTGCCCCAAGAGCAAGGTTTGGGTGTGAAGCGAAAAGAGACAGAGTGTTAACGCGGTTTGGGCACGGAACCTGGTGTGCCGTAAGCGTAGGAAGTCTATGCAGTTGCGATGCAGTTGCTGTATATGCTCCCGCAGGGAGCATATACAGCAACACTAATGCAACGCAGGATTCACCTAAAGTGATTCTGTAAAATTTTCTGTCCACCATAAAAAAGCGAATTTATAGGGGCTTCAGCGTCACCCACAGCTGTGCCGCCATGCAGGAAATTTTCCTTCATGCGGGCAACAGTGATCAAGCACCGCTTGGCCCGCTATACATACATAAAGTTTGCACCAGAAAAGTCAAAACAGCTTTGTTGAGCAAAGACTGAGCATGCTGGCTCAGGTGCCAATCTTTTTGAAATGATGCAGCGCGCAGGCACGTCTGGCGACGCTGCTGCTTGGCTAGGCCTAGCCTGTTTCGCACCGAAACCGCAGCCGACGGTGCCTCTAAAGCGGCCAAAGCTGACTGAAAGGTCTGCTTTTGGTACGGCTAGATGTCAGATCCATCAGCTTATAATAAAATAAAGATGTGGTCAAGTTCCACGACGCTTTCAACAGCGAAGCTTGCAGACGCAGGACAGATGTGAGGTGCAGCTGAGGGTAGAAACGGCAAAAATTTGTTGGTATCGCAGTTACCGCTCTTACTAGCAACTCGTTGCTGGTAAACGGCCCTCAAGAGAGGTTTATTTTTTACATTAAAAGTCTCTTGTGCAATAAATGCTAGATACGTGGGATGTAAGAAATGTTTCTTTAATAAAATGCTGTGTAGCTAAGTCCTTGAAAGAAAAAGTCAGGGGTCCTTGGAAGTCCTTGAAAATCCTTGAATTTCATGGCTGAAAACTGGCATGAACCCTGCGACTGTAATCGTGGGTGCTTGCTTCTCTGCAACATACTGCATTCGTTGAAAGATGTACTTGGGGTCTGTATCTATTACCTCCTCTGATATGTTGTGGGCACAAAACTTAGAGTATAAGTTCACATTATTATGTGGTAGCATAGAAATCTCACCGGAGCAAAAATGCTGGCACCATCCAGCATCGTCCAGAAAAATCCCGATTGGCTGGTGGGCAGTGACATCATCAGTGACGTCACCAGAGCGGAGAAATCCCGTTAGCTGGTCAGGCGTCACGTCACTAGACAAAAGGTGACATCACCAGAGCAGGTTCGTCTCTGTGAAGCTCTGCCTGCCGACCCATGGCAGGTGGTGTTCAGGAAGACCATTGCTCGGGAAGAGCAATCTGTGTCTCACAAGCCCCACCTATAATTTCCGCCAAAGGCATGAAGACCTTCGAATGCATTTGCATTGCCATCACATAATTGAATTAGGTGTTGTGATGGTTTCTTTTTGTTTTGAAGCGAAAAGCTTCACCAGGCTAGTCAACACCGGGTCTGGCGTATGCTCCGTGATCAGAATCAGCCACAGCTGCGCGTGCGCAGAACCGAGGGACGTCACAGAAGAGGCGCAGGTGGTCGGAGCGGCCGCCACCGCAACCGCCGCCTGACCTTTCGACGCAGCTGCGCGCAGCTGCGCGCAGCTGCGCATGTGCGCCGCCTCTTCACCGCCGCTACTACTGCGCGATCGCCTCCTCGCCACCGTTTGACCTTTCGTTGCAGCCGCGTGTTTACCACAGTTACTACGCATGCGCAAGGAGGGCTATGTATAACGCGCTTGCCTACGCAGTTATCGTGGTGCTCCCAGTGCATGGTGCGCGAACTGCGACAGCCATGACGTCAAACCAAGCATCGCTGCAGCTGTTCGCTTGTACATCCAGGCTCAACCAGAGCTAAGCCACTGCCAATTTTTTACAATGGAACATTATGTTGCTCAGCGAAGACAAGACAGCCGAACACTAACTGGCCCAGGCACCAGCTGCAATCTTTGTCACCTCCCTGCCTTCTTGTTTGCTGGACTGTTCCATAACCATACCTAAAGGGAAGGAACATGAACCTAGAAGAGGAGGGAAAAAGAAAAAACAAGATATTGTTCAAGGGCATATTTGCACAGGGCGAAAAGAAGTATTATGTGGAAAGAGCTACTGCTGGGGCTAGTTGGAAATGCATCCTTGAGGGTATTGGTGAGCTCTAGCAAAATACAGAGAGGGACAAACACACAGGACGAAGCGCTTCAGACAATAAGCGGTTGTTAGAAAGCGCTTCGTCCTGTGTGTTTGTCCCTCTCTGTATTTTGCTAGCGAGCTCACCAATACCCTTAAGGATGTGTTATGTTTCTGTGAGGGTTACTTAGGCAAAATGAAAGAATTTTTTTTTTCTGCACAGTGGCATCAGACTTGGCCAGACACACGTGTGAAAGCTTGGTCATGGGACATTTCTTTTATTTCGTTCACTGGAATTTCCCTCTGTAGTGTGGTTGAGGTGTCCTGCTACAAAGGCCGTGATATCAAATCTGGCCATGGTCGCCAAAATGCAAAATGCAAGGATGCCAGATCTAGATTATCCCACAGCGCAGTTTTTGCGCCTTTAAATCTACTGATGCAATAAATTAATACTAACCATTAAAAAAATCTAATTTTCAAAAATTGAACTTTTTCATGGGATTGCATGCAGTTGTCCCAGCCGCGGCGGTCGAATTTCGATGGTGGCGAAATTCTGGAGGCCCGTGTACTGTGCGATGTCAGTGCACGTTAAAGAACCCCAGGCGGCCGAATTTATTCGGAGCCCTCCACTACGGTGTCCCTCACAGCCTGAGTCGCTTTGGGATGTTAAACCCTCATAAGCCACAAGACCAGTTTTATTTTATTTCTATTTTTCCAGGGAAGTTTGGTGAATGTGATCGTCAGGGATTCCTGATTGTGGTAAGAATTCTGAGGCTTCAGGGAAAACTTAAAGATGCAGACTTTTCAGTACTTTCTAACTGTGCTGCAGTGTGTCTACATAGTAGCGCAAGACTGTACTGTAGCTGTGGTGTGAATATCAGTGTGCATTTCGTAACTTTGTCATTCACCACCATACACAGAGCCAATACCCATACTAAAGGCACCACTGAAGTTGCTTTTTGAAGATGCTGTCCTGTTTCACTCGGCAACCGATAGCATTACTCTCTTTATCAAGTCAAGAGAGAGCTCTAGCATTTTAGTAGTGATTTGTCCAGTTTCCAATCATCGAGTGATGGGAAAGTGTGCTTGGCATTTCTGTTTATCCTCTCCCATTTTTAGTGGGTAACGCAATCAATTGTGAGCAGTGTAATGTATTGGGAGGCGCTGGCATACGAACTGAGAGGATAGCATGGGTTTGTTATGAGACTGATGCAGTTTGGCCTTCTCTCTTTTGGTTGCAGCACTATTTTTCCATGTTCACCAACATTGTGGAGACCTTTGCACTCATGGAACAGCTGGCGAACCTCGCCATGAGACAGTAAGTTTGCACGTTCGTTGGAGCTCGTTTAGTAAATGCAAGAGAACATGAATTGTTCGAAGTGTTGATGCATTCCAGAGAGAAGTTGTGCTGTAGTCCCATCAGCTGAAACAGCAATTGAAACTTTGGGAACGAGGAACGCCTCAGGTCACTTACTAACGTTTTCATGAGGGAGGTTGTCTCCGTCCAAGCTTTGGCAAAATTGTGAACCTCAAGGTTGTGAAAAGGTTTGACAATATTGTTGCTGTTATTGGATTAGTCATCCCTCTCGTATTTAACCGGCTAAATTAATCTGAAAAGCAGCTCGTTTGTTCTCCTACTGTGTTTCAAGGTTCGTTTTGTGATATAGATGCTACAGCTTAAAATTCATGCATTTTTACACTGACTGCGGTTGAACAACCTGAAGAAGACGTGAAAACCGAAACTGCTTGCCATTGTAACCATCCTACTGTTACCTACTGTCAGATTTCAATACTTCATCTTGAGTGCACTCCACTCAAGAGAGCATGTTGTCTTTGGTTGAAAGTCAGTGGAAGTTTTATTCAAATTTTGTAGTTGTCCATTAATATCAACAGACTGATCACCTCAGCAGCTCCCTCCAAGGCAACAGCTGTGTGGCAGTGGGTCCGGTACACAGCCTTCTCGAATGTCTTCATGCTTTATGTGGCACACAAGTACTGCAGTACTTGCATAATATGCATGCTGGAGTAAATTGGCTCACAAGCTGCTGTGGGGATTGTGTAGAGTAGTATGATTCTGGGCAAGTTGTTTCGATTCCATTTGGGTAGGCCGGCCTGAGTAATGTGTCCGGTCTACCTCTCTGTACTCCGTGTCCAATCATTCAAGCTGGCCTATTGGAGCAAAATGTGCATCTTTCCGAGTGGCTACTGGTACTGGCAGAGCTGTCGTATGTCCTCTTTGGGAGAGCTTGGAACTGTCTTGATCTTGCCAACAACAGTTTGGCAACTGCTGCATGAGGAACTAACGACGCAGAGGTTCTTTCTCCGTGCAGCTTCTTGTATTATGTGGCTCTGGTACATTTCTGCCTCTTACATGAGCAGAACCTGTCCCGGTTAGGCTGCCTTTATGATGCGGAGGTGACCTTTGTTATTACGCACCTCGTTTGTTAATATTTTTCCCAGTAGGAGGTTTTTCAGGTGCACTGCGCTGTCTTATTTGCCGAGGCAAGTTCCGGGTGTGTCGGCTAGAAATGGCCTGTGGCATTGGCACTAAACCTGGTTGGCTGTTGGCTCTGTCTGTTAACCAAACCTTCTCTGACAGGGTGTACACCTCTGGCCACTGGCCTAGAGAGAGAGAGAGAGAGAAAAAAAAAACTTTAACGAATAAAGGAGAGGTCTGGCCTAGGGGTTATTCCGGCTTCTTACACAAGGCAGTCCACTGTGGGCATGTTACGAGCGGCTCCTAGCTCATGAACAGTGTCACAGTGGTGTCCCTATTTGAGTCCTCTGGCTGTCTCTCTGCAGACTCATCTCGGAGGAGACGTTCGAGGCGGACAAGCAGCTCTCGAGGAAGCTCAGCCGCAATGCACCCAAGAAGCTGCCGCTGCTCAAGAGGGACCTGGACGCCAGGGCCCAGAGCGAGGCCTACCGGTAAGGGAGCACTTCCTCCCGCCTTTCTTTTGTTTTTGTTGGCTTTGTAATTGGCATTGATTTCATCTCTGCATGATATTTCATCCCATCCATTCTGATTGCATTCTGATTGCTCTTTGACTGCAGTCATTTATGTTTCACTTGGTGCATGTTAAGAGTTAATAATATCCCATTTCTTTCAGACCGCCGCAAAATAAATTGAATTTTGTTCCTTCATAAGATTCTTTCATACGTGGTAAACATTCCAGTACCTAACTATGTTCAACCTTCTACCACCAGACGAACACGACGCACTACGACGAACACACACTGCAGCCTATCTTTGCACAAACAAATGCATTCAAGTATAGCTTCTTCCCCCGAACCATCTCCGCCGGTTGGAACTTGCTCCCAGAATCCCTTTTTCAAAATAGTAATTTTAGCAACGCATTGGATGAATATTTCTTTGGTTAAGTTGTCTCATTTTGTATTTTTTAATGCTGTTCTTTTTATCTGCCCTTTGTTATCGCCGAATGATGCTGTGTGTTGTTTTTTGTTTCTTTGTGTGTGATTGTTATATTGTTTGCCCCTCCTGCTTGCGCCACATAGGCCTGCAGTATTTTGAAATAGGTAAATAAATAAATAAAAGTTGGCATTCAGTGGGCTAGTGTTTTTCAGTGCTGGCTTGTGGTTCCCACTGCTTTAAAACAATGCTTGGAAGTGTGCCTACCTTGATTTCACTGAGATTTGAGGGTAGCCTCATTATGGGTTCCGCTGCTGTTCTCTTTTGCAAGAATGCATTGTGGCATGGGTCTCGAGAAGTGGATTGTTCGTGTCATGTGCACATGGGAAACTAAGTAGACAGCGGCTAATCTGTCACTTTATAAAGTGCCTACTGTATGGTTTCCATGCTGCGTTTTTCAAAGAATAGGATTAGCTAAGTTTCTTCATTTGTGATGTCATTGTTAAAGCACATGGTTAAGTTGCTCCGTTAATTTTCACCATGTTATAGAATACCGCCAGGGCAGTGCAATGAATGAAAGGTGCTCTCAAAAGTTTGGCGCTGAACAAACTGAGAAAGAAGTTACACATTTTCGCTAGTGTTCGAGGCAGCTGTTGGGGATTCTAATCTAACAAATTGCTGCTCCAGACAGCTTCTGCTCTGTGAAGCAGCAATGTGTAGAGGCTGTAGAACGTAGCAAAACTACAGCTGGCTACGGTTTGCCATTAGTGTGCAGTGTCTTATTCCAACTCTGATATCTGCACGCAGTACCACGTTTCGTCTGCCCCTGGACGAGCGACTTGACGGCAGCATGGAGTGCTGCCTGTGGACGCCCTACAACAAGCACACCGTCCGGGGCAAGCTCTACCTCTCGCCAAACTACATCTGCTTCGAGAGCAGGGTAAGCGACCTCTCTGTTTTCAGCGCATAATTAAGGTTTCCACTGACTACTACTCTGAAATCGGTGCTGGAAGGTCCCTGACAGAGTGACCCTAGTCAGGCATATTGAGACGGAATACAATGCCTAGTGAGAAAAGATTTGCATTTGTGTAGTGAAATGTCACTGGAGTGGCAGATAGCAACGCTTACCACTGCAGTTACGAGCGCGCCGATAACAAAAGTGCCAAGTGTGTTCACAAAGCACAGCGTCGCAGCAGCCATACATTGCGACTCTCATTGCTCCGGTGACGTCATTGTGCTAATCTTTCTTGCTTGCGACTGCACTGGCAGTGATGCCCGTTTGAGCTGTTTCACATAACTGAGGAGAGAACTCTGAGGAAACCATTTCTCACCCAGCACCTTTGACAAATTGGAGGCGCGAGACTCTATATCAGTAATGCTTGTTGTGCATTGCAATAATGCATTATTGACTGGCCAGTAATGCCACTCATCGAGCAACCTTCTCCCACTTCCCACTTCCCTCTACTGTGCTTCTTCTGTCAAAGCCATCGCCGTGCTGTGTGCACAGCAGGTGGTGGTGCACTTCCCTCCCACTGGTAGCCTTTGCAGTGCTTTACTCGCCATGGCGCTCTGCTGTGTTGAATGCTGGGCTGCGTAGTGCACGACACTCAAGCTATAGCTGTTTGGTCCGCGTGCACATGTGTGGTGCTTCTGGGTGCGCTACATTACGGCGCACACGCTCGGACATGTGGCTAACAGCTATCGCTGAAGATTGCGCATTACGCAGTGCAGCATAAATGTTGTCACTTTTTCTGACGTTAAAATGGCATTGGCCCAAGTCAAAGTCGTTAACGTTATAACTACTGTGGCAGGGTCTAGTTAGTTTTTCATAATCAGCAACTGCAGCAGAATGCTACTCTGGATGTCGAAGGAGAGCTGCAAGGATACATGGAAATGAGGTGCAACAGCTGCAGCTGTTGGTGTCGTTTGTACGTTTGCTGTTGGTGTCATTTGTATGTTTGCTGTTGGTGCCGTTTGTACGTTTGCTGTTGGTGTCGTTTGTACATTCACTGTTGGTGTCGTTTGTACATTTGCTTTTGGTTGCAGCATGCTTTGCCAACAGTGATGCCTTTTATACTGGAGAAAGCTGCAAAAAGGGCATGACAATAGATGTAGAGAAGTGCGTACTTGACTGAGGGAATGTTGTGCAGGTTGTTCCAAGCCATTGAGGGTAAGTGTGAGCTCGGGAGTGGGCAGAAGATCTGCTGAAACGAGCTTGTTACTTTGCCGCTAGGATCAGTTCTCGGCAACAGTTCACTGATTGCTGCTGGTGTAAAAGCATGGAGCATAGAAGCCATTTGGATTTGAACTGAGTGTCCACATGGGGCTGCGGGTGGCGCAGGTGAAGAACCTGGTGTGCCTGGTGATTCCGCTGCGCCTGCTCCAGGTGACCGAGAAGGTGGACAGCCACCACTCGCTCTCCAACGCTCTGCTGCTCACCACCAGGAACAAGGTGCGTACCGGGTTGCCCTGATGCCGCTGTTCCTAATGGCTGTTCTTTTCCATCACCATCAGCCGGACTACACCCACTGCAGGGCAAAGGCCCCCTCCCATGCCTCTCCCATCAACCCTGTCCTTTGCCAGCTGCAGTCACCGTAGCTTCACAAATTTCTTAATCTCATCCACCCACCTAACTTTCTGCCACCCCCTGCTACGCTTGCCTTCCCTTGGAGTCCACTCCGTTACCCTTAAGGACCAGCGGTTATCTTGCCTCCGCATTACATGCCCTGCCCAAGCCCACTTCTTCCTCTTGATTTCAACTAGGATGTCATTAACCCGCGTTTGTTCCCTCACCCACTCCGCCCTCTTCCGATCTCTTAATGTTACACCTATCATTTTTTCTTTCCATAGCTCGCTGCGTTGTCCTTAACTTAGGCTGAACCCTCTTTGTTAGCCTCCACGTTTCTGCCCCATAGGTGAGTTTGTATTATAGGTCATCATAAATTACGCTGGGCGCTCAGTACGGTTATTCAAAACTTATTGTTTGGTCTCATTAACATTGAGTGTATTAATAAGGCTTCTCTTAATTAATCCATAGTGTGAACAAATTTTCAGTTGGCTTTGATTTCAAGGTGTCATGAGTCAGCTGTAGTATACTAACATTTCAGCAGTGAACTGATCTGATTTGGTAAAATAGTGCTAACAGCTGGCATTGGAAACATGGCCCTCTGCGAGATTATTTCAATTTCTTTTATTCCCAATTGCCACATAGTAACACCCATACTTGAGCCATATTCTAGCATCAATGGTAAGTGGTGCGTCAGAGGTTTTCTTCCGAGGTATGAAGTAAAATTTGAGACTGCCACAAAGCGTCAAGAGGTATCTGTCCCAAAATAAAGAATAGGCTTACTATGAGCACGTGGCCAAAAAATATATTATTCGAAAAAAAAAAAATATTGTTTCCAGTCAAGAAACACAGCCTCTGATAAGCTTGTTTTGATAGTCCTTTTCGCTTTGACCAATACCTTCGAGCGAAAAGTGGTCATCACTGTGATTAAAATTTTGATTTGCTCACTGTGCGCATTGTTGGGTGTGCGTAGGGTGCCAGAGATGTCCCACATTACTTTTAGAGCAGGACTGCAAATTCTTCTGTCGCCGCTTTGCCACAGAGTTAAACACATTTCCCTATGAGTTAAACTTCAAATTCCACTTGCAAATCACCACCATCGCTTCCACTCTGAGGGGCGTACAGAAATGCCTGTGGCTTGACTCTCTCTAATTGTTACAAGAATGGGAATTTGGGCGAAAAAACAAGGGTGGGTTAGTTTCTTTGCGGGCTTGTTAAGGGCTTTCGATTTTGCTGTAGCATTTTTTGCCTGATCTGGCACACTGGTGAGCTCAAATGAGCGAGGCAGTTCTCTGCAGCTTGCTTGGTAAAAGTTTTGGTCATGTGCTGCTAGCCCCGAGACAAATCAGAGGCTGTATTTTTTAACATCTCGCCTCCCCTTCGTTCTCATCCTCTGCTGTTAGTCGCGGCTTCCAAGTGACGTACTTCCTAGCAGACACCAATAGTGACAGAGGACAGAAAGAAGGGAAAATTAAACGTTAAGAAATATTGTATAGATTACAATTCAAATGCCAACACTCGGCACTTTCATGAAGGATATGTCTCATGTCCGGTGTATCTTCAATAGAGATGTCTCTATAGATGGTATGTCCAGTGTGTCTTCGAAAGAGATGTCTCTGTAGGTGGTATGCACTACCATTCAGCCATGTTGCATTACACTGCCAGTCAATGGACTAGTGGTGTGTGTAACATGTCAGTCCTGGCACCGTAAGCCTGCTTTCTCTGTGAATCGCATTTCAATTTCTGCTTGGACTGTGATGCGCAATTCCTCCACACATGCACGCACGTGCGTGCACACACACACTCAGACCATGATCATGGATGACTGCATTATGCTGCCAGTCAATGGACTTGTGGTGTGTGTTTGACGCGTCAGTCCTGGCACTGGAAGCCTGCTTTCTCTGTGAGTCGCATTTGAATTTCTGCTTGGACTGTGATGCGCATCTCCTCCACGCACGCACGCATGCGCACGCACACACACACACACACACACACACACTCACACCATGATCATGGATGACTGTACTCTGGAAGCATTGAGGATTCCTTTTCGGGTCAAGGCAGTTCTAATTAGTAACTACAGCTATTCACACACTGGCAGCAGAGACGTCTGATTGCAGCCCCAGCTTGTGAATTTCCAGGGTTGCTCTATAGATACTACAGGCATGGAATTAGTATTGCCATGAATAAAAAGTGTAGATGATGACATGGGAAAGAGTATGATGCAGTTCTGTCTGCTACTTTTGTTGCAAACCTGCAGTCTCTGTCCTTACCGTCTTGCCTTCTAATGGAGGATGCCTTCCTTGTGTTGTTCCAGGTGAACTTTCTCTTTGCCCAAGTTGAGGGGCGGGACTTCCTCATCGAGAAGATTTCCGAGCTCCTCGCCAAGATTCCCCAACCCAAAGAGTACGCTCTCGCAGCACTCTGTGCTTTCTTTTTTTCTGCGAATATCTGCTTTACTGCAATCCTAGCTTTTTTTTGTAGCAGCTCTTTCTCGCTAGTGCATGTCGCGCTCTTTGCCTCGGTGGCTGTGGTCATCGAGAAGTTTGTTTTTACTCGCAGCTCGCTAGCCTGGTGGGTGAGGCTGCTGTGAGCAGCTCAAAGAACAGGGAAAAAAAAGAAAAACTACATAGAATGTTTACTACGTTCGAATCAGTGCGTAAGCTAGGATTTTTGCTATGTAGAAGGCAACGAAGAGCGGGCAGTGCCGCGGGACGGAGTGCTCAGGCTAGGGGAACAGACATACAGTGCGAACAGACATACAGTGCAGACAGACAGTGCGAGCAGACAACGGACGATTTTGCTCAGGGCTGGTTCCCATCGGATTAGTGCTTACGCACTAAAAAGTTGCACTAGATTTATAGATTGCTGCTTCTGAAAGCGCTTCGCGTTATATTTCTAGCTTGTCTACAAATATAACGTGAGGTGCTTTCAGGAGCAGATAATTCAGAGAACTTGCTTTATATTCGTATCTTCGTGCACATGCGACAATGTGGCTTCTGGCAGGCACCATTATTGTGACTTGACCCGCACACAAGCTAGCCTGGGTGTGTTCTTGTAAGAGCCATAGTGCTTGACATGCTAGCTTGCTTGAGCGGAAGACATCAGCACAACTTCGTTCGTTATCACATTGTGTGTGTCTAGAGAACTCAAACACTTGAATTAATCACATTCCCATCATTGTGTCATTTCCCATTCCTGCTGACTTCAACAAAGCACAAAATAATCAAAAAAAAGGTGTGGTTGCTAACACGTAGTTTCGCGAAAGGTACTAAAATCCCCGATTTTTCTCAGAATCACTGGAAACTAGGGGCCTTAATAATTTTTAATGTTCATACACCTCTCCTCGGCTTTTTAGGAAACAAATAAAAAGAAAACAACGAATGAATGTTGTGAAAGCAAAACCTGTATGCATTAGTGCATGCTTTTAGGCTTAACAGTTGCTTTTGTTTTTACTGTTCATTTTAGTGGATGTATTGAGCTTCAGTGACAGTTAAGGTTGTTTGAATGTATTATTAGCGCCCTTCATGTTGATTATCAGTTGCTGTGGTGAACGCTGTATGTTTTTTGACTGTGAGGTTTCATTCAAACTATCATTACTGTCCTATTAAGTTACTTATTCATTGTTTTGGTTCTGTATAGAGCTGTGTTAGTACAGTAGCCGACGGGTAATTCGGACTCCAATAATTCGGACTTGTAGGATATTTCGGACTTCAGTGAGGCACCGTCAGTCACCCCATAGAAGCGCATACATATTCGCGACGGATATTTCGGACTTTAAAAGTCCGAAAGTTCGATTTTTCGGACTAATTTCAGTCGCCTGCAAGCCAAAATCTGCCATCTTATCGGCTTTTCGCCGGCACAACAGGCGCCATCTTGGATTGAGGAGGATTGGCTTGACATGGTTTCGGTGCCCCATTTTTGCCAGTAGAGGTCCCTGCAATTTCTGCCACTTCGAGGTGGCAGTCGGATTGTCATCGCCGTCAACCTGCTTTTGTCGCCAACGCTGACGCGGGTAGCTATCCCTTTGTGCTTTGTCTCATACGTTCGCCATTCGCCGTGTTGTCACACGAGTTTCTCCGACCGCGTCAACCGAGTGGCGCGCCGTCAATCCTTTGGCCGTTTTGTGATTGCGTCCGGCGGTTCCTTGCGTCCGGCGGTTCCTTGCGTCCGGCGGTTCCACCGCTCTGAACGAAAAGTGCCTCATTTTTGCGTGTTTGACGAGCGGTGTGGTGCGCACTCGGGCTGTGGACATGGCCCCGCCGGTGCTGCCGGGTCCGTCAAAGAAGCGTGGGAGCTATTCTACCATGACCCTTGAGAAAAAGGCAGCGATCATAAAGCTAGTGCTGAGTGGGCGAACGCAAGCTGACGTGGCCAAGGAGTTCGCACTGTCGAAGCAAACTATTTCGGATTACGTGAAAAATAAGGAGAAGATTTTTTCCGCCTTTGAGGAATCCCACAGCAGCAGCCAGAAGAACAACAGGAAAGGCGACCACCCCGAATTGGAGAAGGCCTTGCTACTCTGGCTTAAAGCTGCTTTAGCGAAAAACCTTCCAGTGTCGGGCGACACGTTGAAGGAAAAGGCAGAGACCCTGGCCGTGAGAATGAGAATTGAAAAATTCAAGTTCACGGACGGATGGCTCCGCGGTTTCAAGAAGAGACACGGTGTGTCTTTTAAGAAGATGTGCGGGGAGAGCGGAGCCGCCAACCCAGCCACGGTAGCAGACTACCGTCAGACGAAGTTGAAGCCCTTGTTGAGCCAGTACAGCCCGGAGGACACCTTCAACTGTGACGAGACCGGCCTCTTCTTCAAGATGTTGCCTGACCGCACCCTCTCTTTTTCGGGTGACTCCTGTTCAGGGGGCCGCCACAGCAAGGAAAGGATAACAGTAATGGTAGGTGCAAATGCCACTGGCACTGAGAAGCTGCCACTTCTTGTGATAGGCAAATCAAAAAATCCTAGGTGTTTTAAGGGCGCGAAGAACCTTCCCGTGTGGTACTGCAGCAACTCCAAGGCATGGATCACTCATGCTTTGTTTGAAGATTACGTGCGTCGACTCGACCGAAGTTTCGAGCGGCAGGGGCGACAAATTATTTTTGTTGATAACTGTGCGGCTCACGGCACCATCGACAACCTGAAAGCCATTCGGCTCGAATACCTGCCACCAAACACCACCAGCGTGCTCCAACCAATGGACCAGGGGGTGATCAAAAACCTGAAGGTGCATTATCGGACCCGTCTTCTGCGGCGCACAGTCCTTTGTTTTGACAACGGGAAAAAGTACGCCACGGATCTTTTTGCGGCGGTTAGCATGCTGGCTGACGCGTGGAAGGCAGTGAGAGCGGAAACAATTGCTAATTGCTTCAGGCACGCTGGATTCTCCGCCGATGAAGTCGATGACGTAGAAGACTGCAACGATTCTGAGGATTTGACTGCAGACAGTGGCGAAGACCTCATCGTTGACCTTCGCGGGAACGGAATGGACATTCCAACGGGCTCCACGTTCCGCGAGTTTGTTGAAGTGGACGACGGCCTCGATATGTGTGCGGACCTCACGGACGACGAACTTGTACGCCAGGTTCTTCAACCTGAAGACGAGTAGGACTCCGACGACGACTCGGGCGGCCTACCACAGCCATCGCTTGCACAAATTACGAACGCTGTGAACTTGCTGTCCAGCGTGTACAGCGAAACGACAACTTTGGCGCAAATACAAGCGCAAATCGTCGCCAGCAAAAGAAATTTGCCGCAGGGTAAAATCAGCGACTTTTTTAAGCCGATTTCCTCTGAATAAAGTGATTTTTTGTGCTTCACGGATTTTTCGGACTGTTCGATTATTCGGACCATTTTTCGGGTCCCTTCAAGTCCGAAAAAACGGTCGGCGACTGTAGTTAGTATCAATCAGTTTATTTGTAGTAGTGCGCCTAGTGGTAATTTCTGCCATTGAGAGTATAGTAAAATACTTGCAGCAGATAGATGCTACGGAGCTTTTTGTAGGGCTAACTAGTAAGGAAATTGTCTTACTTTCCTTGCTTTTTGTTTTTCTTTTCATATCCAGAATTCTATGTCCAGAGGACGACAACGCTTCCCTCGCATCATCAAGTAAGCTTCGCAGCGTTGGTCGCTTTGCAACATCTTACAGTTTTCCTTTCTCTGCCATTGTGTGTGGTAGTTTACTCCTGGCTGAAGGTTTTTGCTGGTGCAGCGCATAGTGAGCTGACTTGCTTCGCTAATTCTGAGCTCTCAGTCACTTTTCCCTAATGCTCTCCCGTCTACAAAGTGGTTGGTTGTACTGTGGTGCTTTGCTAATAATGTGCTTAGTCGAATTAGCTAACTCTGAGTCGATGTTCTGATAATATTTGGACACTCAATCATATCGGGGTCTACACAGCCAGTGCTACGTAAAAACCACATCCTGGTTTCGCTAGTATTCAATGTCTCTGCAGATTCCTCGGCATCGTGGGAGCCAGAGTCATCGTTGGCCGCCCGCTTCGAGCTTCCACGGTCGCCCGAAGCGCAGGAAGCGGAGGCTAAAAAGGAGAAGCTCTGGGAGGAGCACTTCACCGAATACGGGAGGTGGGAAGCACTGGGTTCCTTGTTTCACACACTTGTGGCCTTTCGCCACACATTTCTGCGCGTGCGTGCATCTGCAGGGTGGGATTGTGAGACCTTCAGTCTCACCTCAGGCATGGTAAGCTCCTCTCATTGGCTTATTTCTGCTCTGAACACTGTTCAGGTGAATCCAACATGGTAGCTCAATGGTTCTTCCACTCGGCTACTGAGCGGGAAGACCCGGGTTCAGTCGTGACCACTGCAGCTGTGTTTTGGTAGAGGCGAATCGCTAAAGGCACCCTTGTTCTCTGCGATGTCAGTGCATTTAAAGAACCCCGGGTGGCATAAATTAATCCGGAGCCCTCCGTTGTGGTGTCCCTCATAGCCCGTGTGTCGTTTTGGGACGTTAAACCCCCCACAATTTACAATTCTCAATTTGCATAATTCAGATGAGTTATGAAAGATGTTCTGTACAAATGTAACAGGAGTGCCCTTGGATAGCTTGAAGCGGGGCCTCAGAGAAAGTCATGACAGTGTTTCTGAATGGATGCTCTTAGAAGCAGCTCATGTCTGGAAAGCCTGAAGAGAGGGAAAACAATTTCAGTTGGTTGCAGTTCATATGTAGACCCGTTGACTTCCAAACTTTGGTGTCAGCCACAATACTATGAAAGGAGGAGCCAGCGTTGAAGCTGACTGGGGGACTTGGCCCGTGTAGTGTGCAATGTCAGTCCACGTTAGAGAACCCCAGGTGGTCGAAATTATCCGGAGCCCTCCACTACGGCGTCTCTCATAGCCTTAGTCGCTTTGGGACGTTAAACCCCATAAACCAAACCAAACCATCTTCAGGATAAATGATTGCAGGAATGGTTGTGGAGGACCAAGCAGGTGACGATGGTCCAATTGTCGGCAGGTTGCAGCAAGGGCAGTGTCTTCAGAGACAAGGATGTTGATGCAGTCAGAGATTTTAACAAAAGCGAAGTTTGTGATAGAGGAGAAGGCGGGAACCTCACTGCCAGGTTGCGTGGCGTCGCGAAAACTGTGGGCTGCAGTGGAAATGGAACTCCACAGCGAGAGCTGTCTAAGGCTGTGCCGTATGTGATTGCGTGGTTTCGGTAAGCCTGGTAGTGGCCTTTCATGCGTGTTATTAGTGCTGTGCACATGTGCCCTCAAACATTTGCATCTACAGAACATATAAGTGGAACCTCGATTATACGACGTTCAGGGGACCGCGAAACCGTCGTATAATCCGGGTGTCGTATAATCGAAAATCAAGCGTGATATTTTTTAACATCTGAACTTCGTCATCTTTTCTTTTTTTTTTTTCCGGAACACAAATCAGCACATTTTTGCCGGCAGAGGGCTAGTCTTCAACAAACAAGATAAAATGGCCGTTGAGGCTGCCGTGAGCAGTGGGGCAGCGGCTCGCGCGGTTTTCTTGATAGGTGGAAAGATTAAGGCGCACCTGTTATCGACTGGCTAAAGTGTGCCCACCATATTTACTCGATTCTAAGCACCCCCTTTTTTTTCACGATCGCGATGCCCAAAGTGAGAGGGGGTGTTTAGATTCGAAAAATCTAAACTGACCCCCCCCCCTTCCCCCCCCCTTCCCCCCCCGGGCCCCTCTTTTCGCGGCGAAATCTCGATGAAACGGGCGCGAGAAAAAACATTTTATTTAGGAAACATTCAAAAGAAAAATAGCTGCAGACAGTTCTGTGCCGCCATGGAACGCAGCAACACAAAAAGCGCCGTGGACGCCGCTGTCCTCACTTCGGCGAGCGTGGCCTCGCCCGCTTATCTGTTTTTTCAGCAGCGTCGGCTCCGGCGGACGCATTTGTTGCTGCGACGCTCGTCTTATCTCTTCTCTTTATCTTTCCTCTGATCTCTTAAATCTCCTCTATCTGCCCATGGCAGTGGTGGAACTGCTGCGCCAATTGCGCCAAATTGCGCCAAATGGGAAATCCTGCTACATGCTGCTACAAAATCGGTTTTTTGCCTACTTTTGCGCCACGCCTGCGCCGAAATATCTCTGAATAACTCCAATAACTCTGCCGAGAACGAAACCGAAACACATTTCCGTGAAACCAAAACTGATGTCTGCTGGCAACACTTCCGGCAACGCATCTGCCGGGAGCCACATCGCCATCGCTGCTTTGCAACCGAAGGTGAACAAAGGGACCACTGTCAGCGCACTGCCTTTGTGGATGGATACTTCACGTCTTCGATGTCTTTGTCAAAGCTGAAAGGCAACAAAACTTATGACTAACTTATATCGGGCAGAAAATCCAGCTGCCATTCCTATGACCAAGGATTAATCAGAGCTGTGAAAGGATCGCGGAAGCGTCAGCTGCAACGGTTGGAGGCGGATGCAGGAGAAGAGACCCGTGCAAAACAAGCGAAACAAGACTGTGATGTACAGTGGTGAGCAGCCTTGTCTAGAGCGCTCGGGCGGTGCACTTCCTTGCAAACAAATCCAGATTTTGTGGCAGCCTCTAGGGTCCAGCTGCAATGCTTGCACGGAAGTAGCGCCAGATAGCCTCGTAAACAAAGCAGGCACGAAAACTTTGCCCTGTAATGAGGGGCTGCTCTCTAATTTCGGTGTTTGTTACCAAGTGCGCACTGCTCAAGCGCTCCAGACAAGGCTGCTCACCACTGTACAGGACAAAGACACCCAGAAAAGAGGTCAGAATGAAAAGGTACAAGTAGAGATCAGTCTGGCCAGGAATATGATCACCAATGCTGAGCTGCTTTTCACAAAAGGTGTCAAGTCTAAACATTTTGCAGACGTTGAGAGTGGACAAGCCCTTCTGAAGAATGGACAGGAAAAGCTCGCAGCGGCACTGTCTAAGCTGGAGTGATCAAGAAAAGGGAAGAAATAGTACCTGAAAGTTTGTTTTAAGAACGGTATCATTTTTTATAGTTCTGTTGAGCATTTCGTTATGTCGCTCTTCTGAATAAAAACGGCAGTGTTTTTAGGAGAACCTCCTGTTTTGCTTATTTTCGGCTCTTTTTAAGGAACCAAGCACTTTAAACTGCATTTGGGATTGAAGCTTGCTCTTGCATGGCTGTGGTTGCTAAAAACGTCTGAGCAAATGCCTGTTCCAGAAATACAACAAAGCTTCTTTATTTAAAATAACTGTTTTTTGGCATGTAATTTTGGTACGAAGCTTTTTTTTTGTGCTACAAAAGCTCGAATTCTGCTACAAAATGCCATTTTTCCTGCTACAAAACTTGCTGCTACAAACTGCGATTTCTTCTGCTACAAAAGCTGCTACAAGAAGCCAGTTGCCAGTTCCACCACTGCCATGGCAGCGGTGGTGGCTTGGCTCGAGCCAGTAGGCAGGCCAGTGCAATTTCCTTTTCATCCTTCTCTCAGTCACAACAACAACAACGCGCAGGCCGTGCCTCCTCGGGACTCCGACTGACAGGCTCGACGAAAAAGAGAGCAAGTGCACTTGGCGGCCTCGGCAACGCTCTCTTCCGCGCAAAAAAGGGGGTGCTTAGATTCGCACGCAAAGTTTTTCTTCAGAAATTTTTTTCCGAAAATAGGGGGCGTGCTTAGATTCGGGGGGTGCTTAGAATCGCGAAAATACGGTACATCCCGGCCTGCATTTGCTGACGACCTTTTTTGATGGACGATACGAGCCAGACGTCGTACGAAGCGGGGTCCTTCTAAAATTTGCGTCGTATAACTGAGGTTTTTAATGCATTGTCTCTATGGGGGTTTTGCCGGGACCGCACAAATTCGTCGTAAAATGCGGGTCGTCGCATGACCGGGGGACGTATAATCGAGGTTCCACTGTACTATGTACATGATGTGAAATGATCAAAGGTGTCTTTTTGCTGGAGCTGACGTGATAAAGGAGGAAGTTTTCTAATGGTGGCTTGTATGTTATTTCGTGTTTTTTCGTGGCGAGAAGTCATTCTTGGCTTGCGTTGAGAGAAATCTGCATTTGTTTCACTTGCAGTATCATATATACTTCATCACCATGCTACCGCTGGCAGCAGCTTCTCATATTTCATTTCCTGTTGTGAGTGGAGCACAATCCACCGCTATCAAACAGCGGCATCCAAGCAGTGCCACGAATGTAAGCTAGAAAGCTGTGCACATCTGAAAATGGCGGCTTCTTAACAAAGATCTCTAAACTTGTCGGCTAGTAAGAGTCTCGCATGTCCAATATCCCCTCAAGCGAAAAGCATACTATATCTATCTTACCAGTACTCACCTATGGGGTAGAAACATGGAGGCTAACAAAGAGGGTTCAGCTTAAGTTAAGGACAGTGCAGCGAGCTATGGAAAGAGAAATGATAGCTGTAACGTTAAGAGATTGGAAGCGGGTGGAGTGGGTGAGGGAACAGACGCGGGTTAATGACATCCTAGTTGAAATCAAGAGGAAGAAATGGGCTTGGGCAGGGCATGCAATGCAAAGGCAAGATAACCGCTGGTCCTTAAGGGTAACGGAGTGGATTCCAAGAGAAGGCAAGCGTAGCAGGGGGTGGCAGAAAGTTAGGTGGGCGGATGAGATTAAAGGGACACTGAGGAGAAATTGAAGCTGGCTTGTATCGACAGAATACCAGCTCCTGATTACAAAAACGCCACTCATACTGACAACAAAGCTCTTGTAACGTAGAAAAGAGCAAGAACCAAAATACAGGTATCGCCGCCACAGGCCAAACTCGCAAGTACAAGTGTGATGAGGTCATAGGACAAAACAGTGTTGCTAGAACGAATGGTTCTAGCAACACCAGGAACCGAGAAGCCATGAATCATTGAGGCGCAGCCAATGCATGCGCAAATCTCCTTGACGTCGCCAGATGGCGCCACGTGCCCGGCAGCTACGCGCGCTCCTGAAGCATCGGGACAAATCAGTGCCTGTTTTCCGGCGGTAGGCGGGCTCCCGGTATTCCGCTAGCGGTAACAAGGTACACGGTATGCTAAAGGTGTCTATTTGCGAGAACTTCGTTGACGACTTCGAGAACGAGATCCATCGTAACGCTGACAAAACGCCAGTGCAAACGTAATCGAAGCGACTGTAGCGACGGCCGCAATAGCCGATAGATGCCTTCAACGTGCGGCCGGCGGTAGCTTTCTTTTCGGCTGCTGCTAGGCCGCTCTGCTGGCCGGCAGAAATCACGGAGTCTGCGCTACATCATGCGCACATCATGTTTCACGTCTCTTAGCCCTGTGTCGTCATAGGAGAACCCCAAGTTTGAATCAGAGCGGCGGGAAAAACTTTTTCAAGTTCGAATCCAAATTTCTTAGAAATAAATGCATCTTTCGCTGCCGGCCAAGTGGCAACAAAGCCATGACATGCTGAACTATCGGATTTTACTATAAAAAAAATATTAATAGTGCTCTGCTCAGTGTCCCTTTAAGAAGTTTGCGGGGATAGGGTGGCCGCTACTGGCGAAGGACAGCGTTGATTGGAGAGACATGGGAGAGGCCTTTGGCCTGCAGTGGGCGCAGTCAAGCTGGTGATGATGATGATGTCATTCTTACGGTTCCTCTCCGTGCACCACATGTGCAGGGGCATGTGCACGTACCGCACCAGCAGTGCCCAGGAACTGGTGCTGGCGGGCATTCCGGACAGCCTGCGGGGCGAGCTGTGGATGCTGTACTCAGGGGCCATCCACGAGGTGAGCGCGCACCTCCGCTCTGTCGTCCCCCCCCTCCCTTCCTCCCTCCCTCGTTTCCCCAGAAAGCCTTCAAGCATTACAGCAGGGAACATACCATATTTACTCGAGTAAAGAACCCACTCTTTGGTGCAAAAGCAGTTGGCCTTCTAACCTGGAAAATGCCGAGGTATGGTGAAGCCTCTGAAGTTAGGTCACGGGATGCAGGAAATGGTGGGAAATAGACGAGACTTTGAATGTTTGGCGATGGCTATGCTGGTTTGGGTTGGGGTCATTAATGATAATGGCAATGATTAATGTCTTTAGGCTGAAGGCCTTTATGGTAAAGACATTTTGGTGAACGGTCTTTAGGGTGAAAGCCTTCAAAGTGAACACCTTCATGGTAAAGGTCTTTATGTCAAAGGCCTTTAGGGTAAATGCTTTCCTGGTAAAGGCGTTTATGGTAAAGGTTATTAAGTCAAACGCCTTTAGGTCAAAGGCCTTTGTAGTTAAGGCCTTGAGTGTAAATATCTTTAGGTGTAAGGATGCTTTCACATTGATAGCATGTAATGGTGTTAAAGTGCCCACGTAATTTTTTTTTATCAGAAGTTGACATCAATTTGGGGGAAGGGTTTATTATATGGGGAAAAAGAAAAAAGTTTTGACACATTTTTTTTGTTCGAACAAAATGGTTCTCGTCGTGCGTGAACTTTGCGTGGCGAAGATCTGTGTGTGACATATTTGGACGGCACGAAATGCTCACCATTTTATTTCTTCAGATTCTTCAAGATGAGCCGTGCAGTTAAGCTCAGTTACAGAAATTCGGCTTGGGTGCTTAAAACTTCAGTTATGACCACCTTGGCCCAAAGCACACAGTTTCTTGTTTTTTGTGGGGTGGTTGATGTGCGACCCTCATGGAGGCGTTACCAGACTGGATGCTTGTTCCATGAGTGCAGCGTGTACTGTCACACCTGTGTCACTGATGTGTCTTGTTCCGCACTAACACGCACGCACTCGCTGTCACTTCCCCGTGCAGCTGGAGACCCACCCCGGCTACTACCGGCGAGCGGTGTCGGAGAGCTTGGGCAAGCGTAACGTCACGAGCGATGAGATTGAGCGCGACCTCCACCGGTCGCTACCGGAGCATCCGGCCTTCCAGAGCCCCCAGGGCATCGGGGCCCTGAGGCGGCTACTCAACGCCTATGCCTGGCGCAACCCAGCCATCGGATACTGCCAGGTACACATGCAATGGAGTGTAATGGAGCTGCCCCTCTGGTGTCTGGAGAAGCTCTTGTTCTACAATGCCAATGGACCCTTTGGCACGCACTGCTAGAAAGCCTTGAGGCATGAAGCGAGCAAGGGCACGCATGACTTTGCAAATACAACCTCAGTTAAACTAGATCTGAAGTCTTGGAGGCGTGCGTAGCTTTTCATGTTGGTTTCGTTTACGTAACATGAAATAAACTTTATCAGTAACGTTTGTGTAGAAATAAGGGAGTATTCTACACTCACTATTATTGAAACTTTACCCATTTACCAATTGCAAGAAAAGGCTGTGCAGGCATCCGGGTAGTACATGTGTTCTCACGTTTCACAAGGTTGCATGATACGTTGTGTGTCTTTTTTTTTTATCAGTTGTTGACAAAATTTCTCAGTTGAAATGCATCAGGTAGGCACTTCCAGGGAACGTCTATGATGTCGTTTTTTTTAAAAGGTAGCCCCTCAAAACTTGGATGTGAAAGTTATGCTGAGAGCTGGGGGAAATTCGGTCTTACTATCAGCTGCTCCCTGGATGTCGTGTGTGTTTCACTGGCTCATAAAAGGTGAACTGAACAGCGTGAATACACACATTGTTTTTATTGAGAACTTTTTTTTAATCGTCCCGTCCTGCGTCAGTCTTTGGTTTGTAGTCTAGAAAAACGGACCTCTTGAATGATTTCTGACATCCTAGTTGAAATTGGGAAGAAGAAATGGGCTTGGGCAGGGCATGTAATGCGAAGGCAAGATAACTGCTGGTCCTTAAGGGGGGATCCTGGTCCTGAAAAAAAAAATTTATTAATGAAGTCACAGTTAAGAAATCTTCATGGAATATGTATTTTTGTGTGCTGATTCTAAATATGTCATTTAATTTCATGTAAAACAATTCCTTGCGCACTTATGTAATTTTTATGCATGTATTTTGTGAAGAGCTTTGAAAAATATTTATTGTAGGAAGCGCGATGAAATGTATGCCATTGGGTTCTCTTGACACTAAGGAATGCAATAAGGGTAAAACTGTCTTCCTGCCTATCATAGAGCTTAAGTTATAGGGTTTTGAAGTTGTCGCTTCAGAAATGAGAAGAAAAGCGTGTACAGTGCTATCCACTTATAACGATATTGAGAAAAAGGGAAAATCTGATTGTTATAGCCGATTATCGTTATATCTGGACCACCAAAAAGAAAAAAAGAAATAGAAGCACAAGAGAGCACACATGCATTTTCTCGTGCATGCAGACTTACCTACTTGCTGGTGTTGATTCAATAGACGATATGCGAAATGCGCGGTGCCATCTCTCGGCGCTCCGAGAACTAAGTCCTCCATGTTGGTACGGTACAGAAAACGAAACCGCTGCCCTGCGTTGGGTTAAAATGGCTGCGCTTCGTTTGAAAAGTGAAATGACGATGCGCTCTTACGCTGTGCTGTCCACTATGCAAAGAAACTACGATGTGTGCCAGAACTAGGTGCGTTCCAGCTTTTCGCTTTTCTATTTTTTCTTTACTCTGTCCCAACGTTTTAGTAACAGCAAATGCCATGTGAGGTATCGTGTGTCAGCAAGCCACTCAGTGCACAGCTTGCGCTTTCTGCGCTGATTTTTCACAAAGCTTTCTAGGTGATTTGCGTTTACATTAAGATACGGACCACAGCCTTTGTTGCCTCTGATCAAAATTAGAAGACGATTTAGTGCATTTATTAACTCTCCGGTCGGGCGTGAATATATGTAGACGCATACTTGAGCCACGTAATAGAGAAGGTAAATTTTTTGACCGAGCTTATGCCTGTGTTCAAGCGTGTATTCCAGTCGCGAAGAAGCACGTTCATTAATGTGCAGGTAAATCACGGCCATGGGCACTCAGTGCGCTCCATCTAAAATCCTCGATTGCTCATGCCGTGGCGTACTAAGCGCACTCGAAGAACCACACGCACATTACTGCTTTTGCTACGTGTTCAGTTAAGTTTTTCCCGTGTTCGATTAGTTTTGGAAGGGCTAGAGATCTCTCTGGACCATGGGGTTGTTGCAAGATCCCACACAATTGTTTTCTTATAATGTCGTACGTGATCGTGCCCGCATATGTTATGCGCGTTAAGGCGTCTTTGTGAAGCAATACATCCTACGTATAAAAACTGAGGTGCGAATACTTTATTTCTTGAGGATTCCTATACATTCGATATCTCCGCCGGCGAAAGTCTGAAAAAAAATATAGCTACTTTATTGTGAAGGTGGGACGCATTTCCAAGCTAGAAAGTACGTGCAACATTGTTCTGAAAACGCTTCAGGCCATCAGATTATATTATCGTTGTGGCAAGCTGCAACAGTTTAATTGCTTCGCAACAAAGAAATTTGTGTAGGTTTGGGAGGAAGCGAATTAAATGTCGGAGGCAACCGAACATACGAATTTCACCCCCGCATACACAGCTTGACCAGCGTATCGAGTCCGTGCAGGCACCTACAGCTGTACGCTCTTTCTCTAGTCAAGCCGCCGCGGTAGCTCAGTGCTTATCTGACAAAAAAAAACTGCGTCTTTGCTTACGATATTTTGAATTATATGTGCCCACTTTCCTCTTGTTAATATCGACTGACAACATCGCAATACTCGCTTCAACTGCGTCTTAAGCAAGACGCGGTTTCAGCGAATTGCGGCGAAAACCAGCCGGCGCCGGGCTCTGAAACGGTGACGTTGAAAACCGCGGATGTGCATTGTACATTGCACTAAAGGAATCACATTACGCAGCTGCTTGAGGATCCTGTGTGAATATACTGCAATGCACGAAGCTCCTGGCGTCGGCGCGAACGACAGTTCACACTGTCACAGAAGTTTGTCAGAACATCTGTGCACTCAGCGCAAAATAACCGCTCGCTACCCCACCAGATGAAATCACGTCCACCTGAGAATAAAATAGCGATGATAATGCGTGATGCTTGAACCGGTGCCTTAATGCACGAATTAAAATGAGAGTGGCGCAGAGTTCGACTTGCCAACACGCTTCCCAGTGCCGATCATCAGCGCCAGACTTCAAGCGAAGCTCAGGACGCGGTAGGAGGAAGTTGGCGCTTGGTGAAAGCACCTACATTTGGTAAGAGATCAGCAGTGAAAAGAACGCAGCAGCTGAAGCTTGCCTGTTGAAATTTCACACGCAAGATTCATGACAGCTATACCGATATCAAGAATGTACGCATAGCAAACGATGCACCAGCTCGACGAGCTCGCCCAAGCCAGGATGGAAACCGGAAGTTGTGGGCGCGGTGTTGCCAGACCACCAAGCAATTTCGCATATCGTCTATTGGATAGAACAAAGCTAGTCACTAAAGAACACTGAACACTGTATATATAAAGAGCAAGGTTTGCTGTATATATAAAGAGAATAAATAGCTTAATCACGCTTAAAGAAGTCGGAAATCCGCACTTGCTTGAGTGGCAGCTGAAGCTTGATTATTTCAGTATGCATAGTCTCTAGTTGTTGCGCGTACATGTGCGGCAGTCCTGTAGCATGCATAAAGCCTATCAGCGACTCGGTGGACTGTAAGGCACTTCGTGAAGACATTGGAGCTGGCGTGGTGGTGTCACTGCCATCGTTGTCAATGCTGCCGTCATCGGCGTCACTATTTTCACCAGTGCTCGACGCCGCTTTTTGTCGCAATAGCTGCTCTTCGGCAATGGCCTCATCAGTGAATTCCTCACACGAAGCAGTAACGTTGTCAGCGTTCAAAAAGTCGTCTGAGAGCGCTCCGCTGGCGTTGTCAGAAGCAGCAACATGATCCCAAAGTGCACCCACATCAGCAGTTTCGGGGAGCAAGTCATCTGTCCTTTCTGAGACCGCACAGTTGTGATGCACGAAGCCTGCTTTTCTAAAGCAGTTCTTGATTGCGGACTGCTTCACCTCGTACCACGCACCATACACAAACTGCACCGCTTTGATCAAGCTCACCTTCAGGTGAGGAGTCCCGGAAGCATCCTCTGGCGATATCGAGCGGTCTATATTTAGGATCAGCCATTCGAGCATGCGACGTCTGTAGAGGGCCTTGAAATTAGCAATTACGCCTGCGTCCATGGGCTGCAGACCTGCCGTGGTGTTCGGGGGCAGGAAGAGCAACTCAACAGACGTCAGCTTCACACTGACGCTGTGTGCAGTGCAGTTGTCGAGGAGTAGGACCACTTTCCCCTTCTTTTGTTCCACTGTGCCATCAAACTCAAGAAGCCATTCCTGAAACAGGTCGCGAGTCATCCGCGCTTTTGTTATTCCGATAGCGGACTGGAATGTGTTGGTTTCTGAAGCAGTGGGGCCTCTTGGATTTCCCAATCACAAACGGCTTGAGACGCTCGCTACTGTCCATGCTGGCGCACAAAAACACAGTCACTCGGGCCTTGCTGTGCTTTCCACCGATGCACGGGTCCGCTTTGGGAGCGCGCATCCTTGAAGGCAGCATTTCAAAGAACAGCGCTGTCTCGTCCCCATTGAAAATGTTCTTTTCTTCATAGCACTCCAACAGCTTCGGCAGTTTTGTCGCCAGCCACTCGTCTTTTGCTGACACTTCTAGCGAGGCAGCCTCCCCGACCACGTTTTTATAAACGATGCCATGGCGATCTTTGAATCTCTGGATCCATCCTTTGCAGGGCTCGAAGTTTTCACTTCCCAGAAGCAAAGCGAATGTCTTCGCCTTTGCAGAAAGAATCGGTCCTGTGATTGGAGCATTCCGGTTGCTGCGAGCATTCAGGAACCACTGAAACATCTCTCTTGAAACATCTAGTACACAAACTCTAAGAAATCATTTTTTTGTAAGCCGCTGTATTCCCTTTGTGTGAAAAGTGTGACACGAATGACTTTTGCATCTATGTTAACACCAATATTGCGTATTGCCACCGTCCTACCAATCCTTCCTATCGGCATGGACTTACTCGGCCCCTTTCCGCAGTCCTCGCTGGGTAACCGCTACATTGTGGTGGCCACCGACTACCTCAGCCGGTACTGTGAAACTAAAGCTCTTCCCCGTAGTACCGCTGACGAAATTGCGAACTTTTTCGTTCAAAACATTGTGCTTCGTCATGGTGCCCCCCTCGTCGTTATAACTGACAGGGGAACGGCGTTCACCTCGGCCCTCACACAGGAGGTTATGCGCCTTAGCGGCACGAGTCACCGAAAAACAACCTCTTACCACCCTCAAACGAACGGACTCACCGAACGGCTCAACAAGACGATCGCCGACATGATCTCCATGTATGTTGACGCAGACCACCGGAACTGGGATGCCATACTCCCTTACGTCACTTTCGCCTATAACACTGCACTACAGGAAACGACACGTTTCACTCCGTTTCGTTTAGTGCATGGTCGCGAAGCCACCACCATGCTGGATGCAATGTTGCTTCCAACTAGTACTACCTCAACTGTTGTGGGTGCTGACCACTTCGTTCGTCACGCCGAGGCCGCCCGCCAACTCGCTCGACAGCGCATCCGGCACCAGCAAGCCCACGACGCTCGCCGCTATAACCTCCGCCACAGAGCTGTTAGTTACCAGCCCGGCGAAGAAGTCTGGGTTTGGAGCCCAATCCGCATGCGTGGACGCTCCGAAAAGCTCCTGCGCCGATATTTCGGCCCCTACGAAGTACTCCGCCAAGTAAGTGAGGTGCACTATGAGGTCCTTCCCCAAGGAACAGTTCGCTCCTCCAGACGGCCGACCTCCGAAGTTGTCCATGTCGCACGGATGAAGCCATACCACGCCCGCTAGCGCTACAGGCATGTCTACACCTGCCGCCGGACACATGCAGCGTCCCTTCTCTTCGTGCTGCCCATTGCTGCGGCACCGAGTCGGTGCCCTTCAGAGAGGGGGAGCAATGCCACCGTCCTACCAATCAGTGGCGCCGTACCGCGGCCGAACTGTTTAAGCAGGGACTTGCCAAGCCTTGGGCATTCGAGGTGATCGAAGATCGTCGTCTTCCTCGCTCGAGCTGCCTGCTGGCTGGCACGCCCACCTCGTCTAATTAGAACCTGGGCTATTTCTTCACCCGTTTGTCGGTGACAGTATTAATGAGCATGTACCAAGAGTTTATATCGATTGTTTTAAAATTCCTGTATTATATTCTGTTCGGTAGCGTGTGTGGATTTTGTATTTTTTTTAATTTTTTTGCCCTTGCTGTACGCCATGTAGGGGGGCTCGGGCTCCCTCAAGCGAAAATCGTTCGCTTTTTGCCTGAGCCTGCCCACATCATAATGATGTAAATAAAACTGACTTGACTTGACTGGTAGAGACTCTCTTCGCCATCGCTGTACAAAGGGTCTCTAACCCTCTTTCGCTGGTCATCGTGGCCGCTGGAGCCGGCCTTCTCGAGGACATCTGCAGCCTTGATTATTGTCGAAATCGTCGACTGCGAAAGCCCATATTTTTTTAGTCAGGCTTCCTGCCTTGAAGCCCTGCCGGAAATCGTGGTTAATCTGGTGCTTCACCTCGAGAGAGGTCGCCATCTTCCACGTACAATCGTGCGATCGTGGCGATAGTGAAAAGGCCGCACCCTTCGCACGGCGATGGCTAACGGACTGGCGGCCAAGCAAGCGCTCCCCTTCTCCCCGCCTTCTCTCTCCAGCGGTTGCGATGATGATGGCGCTTACTTCCAAAGGCCGCATCCATCGCCTCCTTGTGGACTTCTCCACAACGGTCTATTTGCAGCACTTTTCCCGTCATTCTCTTCAATTAATTTTATTTTTTTTCGCAAACATTCATACAAAATTTCCTAGTAAATATTTTCCAGATGGTCAAAATTCTATCATTGTATCCGATATATCGCCTATAATTGTATCGTTATATGTGGTTTATATTTACATAGGGGCAATGAGAAAATTGATAAATCTAAATAATTTGATCGTTATAACCGATATATCATTGTATCTGGTATTGTTATAAGCGGACTACACTGTATTCCTCTTTCTGAAGTGGTAGCTTGAGTACCCTGTAACTCAAGTTCTGT
Source organism: Amblyomma mixtum (assembly GCF_055824585.1). Taxonomy (NCBI): domain Eukaryota; kingdom Metazoa; phylum Arthropoda; class Arachnida; order Ixodida; family Ixodidae; genus Amblyomma; species Amblyomma mixtum. The sequence continues at coordinate 76,983,318 of NC_143015.1, read as the reverse complement.
GATAGCCAGGATGATAATTTTACCCTTACTGCATTCCTTGGTGTCAAGAGAACTCAATGCCATATATTTCAGCGAGTTTCCTGCAGCAAATTTTCCTCCAAACTTGGCAAAATACTTGAAAAGTGCACAAGTGCTCAAGGATTTGCTTTTACATGAAATTAAATGGAATATCTAGAATCAGCGCACAAAAATACATATGCCCTGAAAATTTCATAACTATTGAATTGAAATTGAAATTGAAATTTTATTCCGCAACAGAAAAGGAATGTTGCGAGGAGGGCAGGTAAAAAGCTGAAAAAACAGCTTGAGGAGTCCTGACCTCCCAGCATATACAGTAGTGCAGCAGCGTGCGGCGAAGGCTATGACTAGATTAATAAAATTTTCTTTTCAAGACCAGGCTTCCCCCTTAAGGGTAACGGAGTAGATTGCAATAGCAGGGGACTGCAGAAAGTTAGGTGGTGCGGGTGAGATCAAGAAGTTTGCGGGGATGCGGTGTCCGCAGCTGGCAGAGGACAGGGTTAATTGGGGAGAGGCATGGTAGAGGCATTTGCCCTGCAGTGGGCGTAGTGAGGCTGATGATGGTGATGAATGGTTTCGCCCTGTGTGTACCCCCTCCTTATCCCCCCTGTAACCACAGGCGATGAACATTGTGGCCTCGGTGCTGCTGCTGTATGCGTCGGAGGAGGAGGCCTTCTGGCTGCTGGTGGCCCTGTGCGAGCGGCTCCTGCCCGACTACTACAACACCAAGGTGGTGGGCGCCCTCATCGACCAAAGTGAGCGCGCTCACCTCCGTGCCTCGATCCCCAACATTCGCTCTCTCTCCACACTCTTCTGCTTTTGTTTGGTGCATCGGTGAAATTGCGATGCTATAGGCTGCTCCTTGCTTGAGAAGACAGGAAAGGGTTTCCATGGATTATTGATTTCAGAGGTACTGCCAGCCTTCGCAGAAGGCCTTTGGCAGGAGTGAGCATACATTGTGAAGAAAGTACAAAGAAGCGCGACAAGACATGATGGTGACAACAGTGGTGTCATCTGCCTGCTTGAGCCTATATACACTGATGAGAAAAAAAGAGAGAAATATGCTTTGTACAAGCTTGCACTCTTGAGGCACATTAGAAGCCAGACTGACACATAACAAAAGAACACTGGCATCAATAGCACGCTTTGGCAGATTAAACACTAATGGAAGACACACGCTGTTCTGTCAGCAGACACAAGATGCCAACCACAAAGATTGATCAGTGCAGTGATATCAAATGAAGCCCAATGCGAACCAAAACGCTTAGGTTGGGTTAACTTATGCACTTCAATTTTGATGAGAAAGATTCGGCAGTCGGGCGTTCCACAGCGTCAGAAGGCAGAGCGTTCCACTGATGGACGGTTCTTCGGAAAAAAGGAATTTTTCCCACACTTTCCTATCGCTCTGGCAGCAGCTCAATACTGCTGTACACACGTGAGGAATCCTGTGGTGGATCTTCGTCGGATCTCTTTTATTTGTGTTGAGCTCTCGGGGTGGCCTGACGTGTCGCAGTTGAGTGACTGACTGTGAACGCAGGTGTGCTGGAGGACCTGGCCAAGGACCACATTCCGGAGCTGTCCAGCAAGCTGGGCTCGCTGGCCGTGCTCTCCATGATCTCCCTCTCCTGGTTCCTCACCATCTTCCTCAGGTGGGGCTCTCCATGCAGGGTGCATCTGACAGCTCGTACCCCACTGACATATGTGCTTTGGAAATACTGCTGCGCTACAGAACAGTGGCCACATCTATCATGTTATGAAAAATAGGGGCATAGCATTCTAAGAGTCCCATCAGGCTTTCTGTGTATGTCTGCAAAAAAAATTTTGCACTCATGGCCCACTGCAGCTGTCAAGCGCTTGATCGATTGTGTAGTATTCTCCTTGTTCTGAGCTATGCACTATAGCAACTAGATTCCTATGAATGCAGTGAAGCGGTGATGAACCCATCATTAAAGTGCTATGGCTGCTTTGCATTTCCCTCTGGACTGTCGAGTAATTGGGCTTAGTAGTTCCTTCTGGTGGGGAGTTGACACACTTCTAGTGCAGCGTGTCTATCACGGTATCTCAGCCATTTTGTGCATGAATTGCAGCTAGACTTCATGACTCTGCCTAAAAGTTGCAAAGAGCTATTCGCAGCGAAACCACGATAATTCTGTGTCGGTTCGTTCGAACTCCCAGATAATTAGTAGAACTTCTGCAGTGTCATAATTTGCAGTGTAAATTTTACTGGATAATTCAAGCCAAGAGCCTGCTCTGGCTCGGTTAATTGAAAGAGCCAGGGTGTTATGGGTGATCACCTGAGATCTCAGCAAAGTTGGAAGTGCCCCCCGACCCTGACTGGCAACGCAGTGTCACGCCGCTTAAAACAGGCACACAAGCAGTGCAATGCTTAATCGGATTCTTCAGTGTTTCACACATCATCGCACAAACAATAGCGACAGTCCAAACGCACAGTAAGGTACCCTCTTGGGGACTAAAACGACCTCCTGCAGTTCATTGCTGCCAGGCCACCACTCGGGGGCGCTAGAAATGCTCGGACCACACCAGCGCCAGTAGAGAGCGCAGTTTCTATTTTGTGCATGCCACATGCTATGCTGAACTTGTCAATTTAAAATTCAGCACGGCACATTTGGATTGATTGACAGAGTGTGACATCAGAGTATGAAAGCACCGGCGAACGGCCAGTAGCTTTGCCAAAAATCGAATTACTAGAGAAAGGTTCATGATTGTGTTCTGTGGATGTTGAAACTGGCGTGACCAAGTTTTAAGCAGCCGGCAGCGACGCAGTGACCGTGACGAGTGCCGATGAGTTCCCAGCGTAAGAGTCTGCCACTTTTTTGCATGCAGTCCTAGGGACCCAACTGCTCCAAGCGATTGAAGAACATTTCATGCTTCTCTTCTTCATTTTGCTTTCATTTCATGCAATTCGAATAGTACCTGCTTAATATGAAGATTTTATGGTCTTTTCATTAACAAGGTTCCACTGTAGGTACGAAACTAAAGTTAGGTGGTTAGGAAGCCGTGCAAATCAGCTTGTGCAGCCCACAGCTTATTTTCGGATGATGTGTTGTGGTGAGAAAGTGAGAGATCTCTTCCCGTTTCATCTGAGAGCCATCAGTTGGTAGGACTAATGCTTTGTCTAAAGCCACGGGCTTCCGGTAGTTTATCTACCAGAGCTTCTGCACCTGTTTAGATGCGACTGTGAGCATAGAGCAGACCATTCATTCCTTGTACAAATGTCCATTGCTTTCAGAGAAGAGGGGCTTATACCCCTGTCACACTAGCAAATTTAATGTCATTCGAATCAAATGACATTAGCACCTAATGTCATTAATCGACTGCTACACGGGAACATGTAATGTCATTAGGTTCGAATGACATTCGCCATCGAATGAGTTAGGGGAACTCATTCGCATTCGATCTCGAACCGAATGCGTACTCTGGACACCAGATACGCAGCAGGAACAAGCGACGCGAAAAAAATAATGTGCACACTGCCAAACTTAGAAAGTGCATTTATTTAGTTCTGCTAAAAAAAGTTATTGTTTGTGCGAATCTGTTCACACTAGAGGCTGTCGTGGATAGCTGTTACTCTCGCTCTCAGCAGTCTACCGCAGCGGCCGAGCGTGAAGCAGCGTCTTTCCCGCGACCGTCGGTCATTTTGGGATGCGTGATTCTTGGTGGTTGGCGTGCCATGTTCGTTAAGCTCGAAGGTACTTAAAGACGTAACTGAGCAGTTCACCTTTTGGAAGTCGTTTCCAAGCTCCGCGCGTGTCCGTGCACCGCCATGTCAGCCATTTTGTTTGTTTACATTTGTCGGATTTATGGTTGACTTTGTAATTGGCTTGGCTTTTGATGGCTAAAGTGGTGCAGAATGGCCGCAAATAATATTTTAAGCTTATAATACACCACACAAATGTTCTCAGCCGCTTTTGAAACAGTGCACAACAATTTCAAACATATTTTATGTGCGCTGATGTCGTTCAGTTGGGCTATTTTTTTTTTCACTGATCGTCGATGCCATCATTTTCGAATGACATTATTTTTTTGCGTGTAGCACCCACAGAGACCGAATGACATTCGATGCATCGAATGCCATTAGGTTCGAATGACATTAAATTTGCTAGTGTGACAGGGGTATTACTCACCGTTCTTTTGGCTTCCTTTCTTTCTTGTGCAGTGTGATCCCGTTTGAGTCGGCTGTCAACATTGTGGACTGCTTCTTCTACGATGGTGCCAAGGTGAGCTTCTTCATTTCTCGCTCAGTGAGCCACCTTTAGTGGCAGAAGCCAGCAGTGGTGCGTGGATTCAGATGTTATATTGTATTCAGATGGGGCAGAATGCTATAGGTACCCAAAAAAGGACTGTGTAATCACTATGAATTTATAGTTCTTGCTCTTTAACTGTGTGATGAACGTCATTTTGCCGAAGGCCCACATAAAGAATGTTTTGAGCTGTTTTGATGCATGATTCGAGCATGAAAAACTTGACTGTCTTGTCATGCAAACTGTTAGGTACTTCTCTGTAGCTCTGCAACACTGATGCTGATTGTATTTTTGCAAGCGTTGCAATTTACGTGGTCGGTTGCACAACTACATACAAAACTGTGCAATGAGTTGAAGTTTATGAGTTCAGGTGCTCTTGTTGCATTGCAATGTGAAGACATGACACAAAGACCTTCATGACACAAAGACATGACACAAAGCAGCTTCCTGTTGCAAGAACCACCAAACCGTGTGCGTACTGGGATGTTTTTCTCTTGACTGAAAATCCACATGTGGCTTCATGAATTGGTGCACCTGTCCATTGCTCATGTGACGCCACTAGCCAGGCATGCCCTATACTTGTAATAAGGGAGTAATTGCTCTTTCACATCTACCCGAGCGCAGCCATACGGCTACAAAGGAGAGCTATACAGTTTTCTCAGCTTTGTAGCCGTATGGCTGCGCTCGGGTGGATGTCTCTGAGTAATTATCCTTTATTACAAATCTATTCCACCTTGGGGGATTCTCCTACAACATTGGACCATGCACTGTATTTGTGCAAGCCTCAGTTCTTTATGCTTAGTTGTCATTGCAGAAACAGCATGACTACGATCTCTTTCTTCTGATCGTAAGTTTCTTTGTTTTTTTATGTACACTGCCTGCCCATTTATTTGAAACCAATGGTTCTGACTTGGAAGTTTGAAGTGTCACTTTTGCATGCAGTTTTGCACATACAGTAAGAAAACTGGTTAATTCAGCCGCCGTTAATTAGAAAATCCGGCTGATTCAAACTCCCGGCTCGGTCCAGGCCAATGCCCGTGCAAGTCTATGGTGTCGGATGCTCGCTAATTTGAACGCTATGGCTCTCGCACCACTTAATTCAAATGGACTCCCGAAGGGAGGTGGCATCTAGGTGTGACGAGCACGGCAAGCAGTTGTCGAAATAGACCTACTCAAACCTGAATTACATGCAGCATAATAGTCACTCGCACACCCCGTACATGCACGCCAAGGCAGGTGTGACGAAAAACGAATGTGCCCGTCTCCAAGCATTGTCCGACCGCATAGTTTTGGTTTGGCTTTTCTGATCTTCGTGCCAGCCCACACTGACTGCAGCTATAGCAGCACATCTGAAGAAGGATGAAGGTATGAAGGATGCCGGGGAGGCCGTTGCCATATTGAAGCAGTTCTTCTTTGATGCTCCCAACTGTGTGCACACTGAGGCATTGATGGAAATGTGAAAAATAGTCATTGTCACGCTGTTCTCATTTCAAAAGCAGGCGACCCTGTCCCAGTATTTCACTAAATAAATTTGCCGATTTGCCATGATGCAAGCGGTTCTTGTCAGTTTTTTTGAAGTCATTCAGTAATTCAGATTTTGGTTTATTCAGACATTTTTTCGCCCGTTGAAATTCGAATTAACAAGCTTTTACTGTGTCATACTTTCAGCCTATTTGTTTGCATCTCGCATGCTGCGCTAAGAACAGTTTCTGTGCAGTGTTGCATCGTGCAGCGTCTGGAACTGTGCATGTCAACCCCTCAGGTTCAGAATTGCCTGGCTGGTGGCCAGTAACATTCAATTCAATTCAATTCAATTCTTTTTATTATAGTTTCTTCAGCACAGTACATGACATCACTGTCTGGATCCTTAGCCAAGGGCTAGTTATGGATCCATGCAATAAAAGCAAAGATATTAGTGAGGACAAATGCTTTCTACATGCATGCCAAAATAATAAACATAAGAATGGTGGAAAAATGCAAAGCGTACAAGCAAGAGGGTTCAAATTACAGAAATACAAGAGGGCTCACTACAAAAAAATAGAAGAGTGTGCAAAAAAACATGAAGGCAGGAACAGCATTCTTTATACAAAATAAACGCAGTTGCCTTAGAAGTGATTATTCAATGACATATAAAATGGCAAACCCAACATAGACACTACAGAGAATAATAAGAAACAATCACAAAGCGATTTGCATTGTAAATCAGGTAATTATTTGTGACAGAAAAAAGGTCTTCAGTGAAATATAAGGATTAGACATTGCAAAGACTGCACAGGGGATTTTATTCCAAGTTTATGGATGGAGTAGCGAGGCAGAGATATGCAGTTTGCGCCACAAGCTCCTTCTGCATGCAACAAGTTGGTTTCATGCTCGAAATTAGATGTGTCACTTATCATTTTTACCTATGTGTCTTTTTAAGCTAACTTGCTTTTCTCCCTACTCGGCTGTCGTTTTCCATCAAGATCCATGTGGAGTCCTGAACGCAGCGGCCGCGTTTCAATGGAGGCAAAACACAAAGGGCACCCATGTGCCATGCGATGTCAACGCACGTTAAAAGAAGCACCGGTTAAGTCTGGGATCAAACGCTACTGCAGATGTTCAGTTAAAAGGTGCAAATTGTTGCTAAGCAACAATGCCTGATTAAGTTGTGAAAATTTCGCATTCTCGCTTTATGCTCAAGCTTCCCATCTCGATTAGTTTTTTTTTTTTTCTTTCTTTTTTACCTTTCCACGGTCGCGGTGGCTCAGTGGTTATGGTGCTCGGCTGCTGGCCCGAAAGACGCGGGTTCGATCCCGACTGCGGCGGCTGAATTTCGATAGAGGTGAAATTCTAGAGGCCCGTGTACTGTGCGATGTCAGTGCACGTTAAAGAACCCCAGGTGGTCGAAGTTTCCGGAGCCCTTCGCTACGGCGTCCCTCATAGCCTCGGTCGCTTTGGGACGTTAAACCCTGGTAAACAAACAAACAAAAGAACTTTCCGTGGTCCGTGACATTAAGGCTTTTCCTCCCCCCCCTCCTCTGCCCAGGTGGTGTTCCAGGTGGCGCTGGCGGTGCTCGAGGCCAACCAGGAGCAGCTCATGAGCTGCAAGGACGATGGGGAGGCCATGGTGGTGCTGGGCGGCTACCTCGAGAACGTGCACAACCCCCAGGCGGCCGTCTGCTCCCGGTCCGCATCCACCACACCCTCCAAGGTGCGGTGATGCTGTCATTTAATAATCCCCATTGGTAATGTTCCACATGTTGAGCGAAAGGCTGCATTCTGCTGGTGTGCTTTTTTTTATTGTGAAAGCAATACTACGTTAGGTTTTGAGCCTTCAGCGTGGTCCCGGCGGTAGTCACGTTTGGCCTTGAGACGGCCTCCACTTTGATGACACGTGGAGGGGCTCGCGTCTGTGACGTCATACCGAGGTGAAATCTGAGCTACCAAGTCGGTTTGTCGGCGCGGTCCCAGCGGTAGCCACGGAGCGCCGCAGATCCCAGGCAGTAAGAGAGGGGACTGCGTTCATTTCGAGAAAAGGAACTCTGTGGTTTAGTGGACACCTCAATAACACTTTAAGCTAATTCCGGTGTTCCGTGCAGCACTCAGGCTTTCGCCTTTCACTACTTTAGTCGCTAAAGTTGCTCGTAATTTGCTTTCGCAGCCTTCCGGGCTTAACAAAGCTAAACCACTGCCAATTTTTTTTTTCTCCTTTTTACAGTGAAAGCTATTCTACCATGGAATCTACAGTGTCAGGTGTAAGACCCTAATTATATAGTGAACCTATGTTGATAGAATAATTGGTAGGATTTATTTTAGTTGAAGTCAGTAAAAAAAATCAACTTAATGGCCATCACCTTCCAACCGTGGCAGGTGGCACAATGGAGAGAAATTTCCCTCTCTGCATTTAGGGAGGGAGAGGGCAAGTGCGAGAGAGTTGTGAAAGAGGCGACGGGTGGCCAGATCAGGTTTTGATGATTCACATGAGCACAGACGGGAGGCGTTCTCTCACTGCTGAGGGCGTAAATTCCACTGCCAAATTCAGGACTAAGTGGCTGAACCAAAGGTACAGCAGCTTTCGCTGATTAAAGTGCTAAGCCAGTAAGCTTGGCTCTGCGATTTTTTTTTTTTTTTGACGAGCTGAACTTTGTTGACTGAACTTTTCAGTGCATGAAATGACTGTGTGCTGAAATTTGTATGCACTTTGAAGAGGTGACAGGAGATAGTTGCATGGCTTGAATATAGTACAAGAAAACTATTAGAGCACTGAAGTTGTGACAAACGACACAGACAGGACGGAGCACACTCACTTTTATTCCTGACACTACGGCGGGCATTTAATTTTTTAATCTCCTCCATTGTTGCAAAAAAAAAAAAAAGCCAAGAAAAACCCTTGTCCAATCATGAATAAAATCATTTAATTTGTACTTTGTTTCACCGTCACCTGCGTCATTCATCGCAACTGTAGTATGCTACAGTTCATTCAGCACGGTTGTTCACTTTGAACCAACACTAACCTGGCCACGTGCTGTTTGCATTGTAAAGAGGCCAGTTGATGAAAACTGTGTATTCCAGTCTTTCCGTCAAGTGTTCCGCCTACAGATTTGCTTCTTTGGTTGTACAATGCCTGTCCGTCCTCTCAACCGTTTGGCGTCTTCCCTGCAGGTGACCGTGGAGATTTCAACGTTGGTCTACGAGTCGTACAGCAAGTACGGCTTCCTCACTTCCAGCATGATTGAGAAGCTACGCCTCAAGCACAGGCTTAGAGTGGTGCAGGCAAGTCTGCGAATGCTTTTTTTTTTTCTTTCTTCCAACACGTTGCTAATTCTACGTTGAGAGCATAGCACATGCATGAGCATATGTGTTTCTCTGGAGCTGTCTGCATTGCAGAATGGCAAACAGCAAAGAAAAACATGGCAGACCAGAAACATCACATGCGCCTGTATTGTTTGTTCCTCTTTCTGATTTTCCACATTTTTGTTGTCGTCGTTGTCGTTGTCGTCATCGTCGTTGGCATCGTCGTTGGCATCGTCGTTGGCATCGTCGTTGTTGTTGTTGGAGGAGGCAAGGCTGTTTCTCAATCATGCAAGATTACCACCTAGCCCAGATGTCCGGATTGGTGCCTGTTCAGCTGGAATGTCCAGCGTAATGTCAGATACTCCGAATTGCTGTTTTTGCTCCGAGGGGTGTTCATATGGTCTGTTTCCTGGGCTATGACTGCTTTGTTAATTCTGTAGCAGCCAGGCATTGAAAAAGTCGGATAAGTGTTACGAACTTCCGGGATTTCATCACTGGTGGCCCCTCAAAGTCAGGGCAGAAATGTATAAAGCTGGGAGATTCATTAAGGAAACAGTAGTTGCAGTGTGAATCTGATAATTTCGGAATGTCTAAGGACCACAAAAAGGGTGTGCAAATATGCAGGGGTGTACAGTAAATTAAGTGCGCTGTGGATGTAGCATTGCGACCACAGGAATTTTTGTTTGTTGAGCTGTTAGGGTTACGTGCTGCACGAATTTATTTCTTAGCAGCATGCCTCCTTCATCTCTGGCAGCTTACCCTTTTGCCTTGCATTGATAAATTTGTTGGGCAAGATTGTTACTGCAAGTATGCTAGCATTTCACGCAGTTGCGTGAGCACATATGAAAATCGTTCACATTTTTGTGCTTATGCTAGATGTCACTGGGTTAAGCGTTGAAACTGAAAGATGCACTTCCCTTTTCCACACGGTTCCCACTAGCATTGGTACACTCCACTACGAGCGCACTAATCTATGTTCCATTGTGAAAATCATTGGAATTCTCCAAGAATTCGGGAAGCAAGCAAGAGTCGCAGTGTGGAAATTCACAGCTCAGAATGACATTGCACAGAGTAGTTCTTCATCGCATAAACTAAGAGATATATTAACAATATAATATGATGAAAGCATTACAGAATTGAATGTAGATAATTTTGATGATCAAAATGCCTACAGACGACAAATCTGGGCTCAGTTGTGCAAGATAGAGTCTTCTGTAAATCAGTAGCAATGTTCAAAACTGCTGCATCACCTGTTACAGCAGCTTCATGAACCCAGGAATTTGAGCTCTTTTTGTCCTTAGGGTTACCTTTCTACGTGAATCTTATCTTTCAGCAGGCCTCCTACATTTCTGGCTGCTGACATTCTCACCTTGCCGCGATAAATATGTTGAAAAAGGCCACTTCTGGGATTATGCTTGCAGTTCATGTACAGCAAAAGCTTGTTAATTTGAACTCCGCGGTGGCGCCGACGTGAAAGTGAACAGAGTGTGCAGTACTCTGCGATCGGGAAGGAGTCAGGTAGTGAAATTGTGCGTGTGTGTGTGCGCAGGGCCTGCAAGACGCCAGTGTGAAGAATGTGCTGCGCAGCTTGAGCCTGGACCCCCGCATCTCAGCCCTGCTCACGCCCGAGGAGCTCAGCGATCTGGTTGCTCTCATCAGGGTGGGTCTTGCATGCCGGGTGCTTTCAGTGGGATGCCAGTAATTCAATTCGCACTCATAGGGGACCGAAAAGTTGTTCAAAGCGTGCGGAGTTCAAATTAATGGGAGCCTTTTTTAATGCCCTTGATATTGATGGGGCCAGTGCCTCAGTTCAAATACCTTATTTATTCGCATAATAGGTGCACTTTTTTTCCAGAAAATCTGGTTCAAAGTTCGAGGCGCGCCTATTACGCGGGGTAAAATTTCCGGAAATTTTTCGACTCTCAAAGTTGAACACACCGCATAAACGCACTCGTGTATGGGCCACACCCCGTTTTCCCGAAGAAAATATTTTAAAAAAAAAGGTCCGTGTAAGGGCTGCACGAAACTTTCCACGACCCATGCGGGAATAGCCTTCGAAATGCACGCGCCGAGGCCTCCGCGATCAGCTCCAGCTGCGCGCAACGGGCGCTTGATCGCGGAGGCCACACGCGCACAGGAGCTTCCAGACGCCGCCCACGGAGGGCGCCCAAGGCCAAGCTCAACATCATCATCAACATTTTTCTCCACCGCGAGCTTTCGCTATCCATATCGCCATCAGCATCATCAGCTCCTGTTTTTTGTTTTTGTTGCTGTCAAGTGCTGGGATCTGCGGTAGCGCGTTAGTTCGTCGTGGTTTGTGGCTTTGCCGCCGAGCGTTGCTGTTTTAGCTCAACGGGCAAGCATTTTAACAGCTACACGGCTGGAAGTTTGCTTTCGAACATGGCAAGCATGCGGCAGGTCGGAAATTCGACATGGCCGAGAAGTGCGGCAGTTGCGACTGCGGCGTGCCTAAATTTTCGTACGCGACTCCAAGCGCCGAGGTTTTCGCGGGCCTAAGTCGGGAACATTTCCGGCTGGAGATGAAGCTTTCCAAACGGGCGTTTAAAGTGAGCATCCCTGGAAACTGTGTGCGGCTGTTCTACGCAATGTCGTTGTACGTGCTGTGGGTCCGCAGCAGCTGCGACGGCAGCAGCACTAGTGAGGACTAGTAGTCAGTTCAGCCAAAACTTTGTTAAAATAAAGACTGGGAGGCGGTGGGCGGCGAGGTGTAGGCTTGCAATCGTGTAAATACAGTATGGATCACAGTGCCAAGTTCGGGGTGCGCCTCTTATGCACGGAAATAAAAAAATATGATTTTTCGTGACTAAACTAGGGGTGCGCCTATTATGCGAGTTCGCCAATTGTGCGAGTAAATATGGTACTAGGCTGAAAGTTCAAGTCAAGAGGGATAGAGGGTCTTAGATGGAAAATTTTCATTAACGAAGTCACAAATGTGGAAGCTTCAGGAAGCATGTTTTTTTGTGTACCAGTTCCAAATGTGCCGTGTAATTTCATGTAAAACAAAGCTTTTCATCATGCGATCCTAAGAAATTTTGCTGCAGGAAACTTGCTAAAATGCATGCCATTGGCTTTTCTTGACCTGAGGGAGTTCAGTGAGGATAAAATTGCCATCCTGCCTGTGAAAGGATTGTGGAAGTTGCCAGTTCAGAATCTTCTCTAGTTGCCACTCCACTTCATAATTTGCTTCAGAAAGCATGACAGATCTCTATATAAAGCATGTGGCGGCGTCCACTGTGCTGAACTTGTTGCGAGAGAGAGCTGGCGAGCGCAAGTGGAAGCTCACGTAGTCCTCCTCTCCATCGACTGCATGCAGGAGCAGCAGCTGAGCCAGCACAGCTGGGGCACGGGGCCTCCGGGTGTGGCGCCTCCGAACGTTGACAGTGGCGCCCCCTACGGCGAGCAGCTGTTCCACCTGGACATGGACCAGTTCCTGAGTTTCCTAGGAGCCATGGGTGAGTCCATGAGAGCGAGGGGGGTGGGGGGCGAAGGAAGCTTTTCAGTTTAGATACGCAACTTCCTGGGCCACTTGAGCTCGGTGTAGGGAAGGTGTAGTAGGCACAAAAAAGTATTTGAATTGTCACATTACTTGCCATCTGCCAAGCAGATTGGATACCCTTTGAGACCAAAGGATCAAAAAAGGCGTAGGGAAGGTGTAGTAGGCACAAATAAGTATTTGAATTGTCACATTACTTGACATCTACCAAGCAGATTGGATACCCTTTGAGACCAAAGGATCAAAAGTTTCATTGGGTCAAAGTTTGTGTAGTGTGTGTTGGAAATTTAGCAGTAACCAATAGAAACATTTTGATGATAATGCAATAGCAGCACAACAAAGAAATGGGCACAGGTGCTTTTTAGACAGGATTAGACGTACAAAGAAACAGCAGGAAAGTCTCGTTATGCAACAGAAAAATGACTGTTGTGATGTGAAATGGGATATATCTTCGTGTTTGCAGCAAACTAAGGGCGTCATCACCCGTTTAGGTACCTTTCACTTCAGCGTACAGAGTTTATTCACAGCATCATTAGAGATCAGGGTGGTGACGTCCTTTTCTTCTCCACATCAGGGCCATGGAGTCAAGGGGAGCATCCGCGTCGTCTGGGCGTGCGCCTGTTCCGGATGGCCGATGCTGACTGCGACGGCTGGGTGAGCCTGGCCGACTTCTGCCGCATCCTGGCCATGTCCTCGCGCGGGGACATGGATGACCGGCTGCGGCTGCTCTATGGCGCCCACCTGGTCGTCTGCCAGCCGGGCGACGTCGAGGACCCACAGCGGGACTCCGCTGATGACACTCCCGAGCAAGGTCGGCATGGCATCATTGCGCATGAAAGGGCTTGTCCTTTGTGTTGCCAGAAGTAGGCGTAGTTGAGTAGTGGTTACAGCAGGTAGCTTTTCATCCATCATGGTTGAGTGCCTAGGTCAAGGCCTCAGTTGTGATTAATGTTAGCCTAGCAGCAGTGCCACCAACTAAACAGTCACAATGACAGTCACAATGACAGTCACAATGACAGTCGCTACGGCTGTCGCAACGGCTGTCGCAACGGCTGTCGCTACGGCTGTCGCTACGGCTGTCGCTACGGCTGTCGCTACGGCTGTCGCTACGGCTGTCGCAACGGCTGTCGCTACGGCTGTCGCTACGGCTGTCGCAACGGCTGTCGGCATCGGCTGTCGACATTGGTTGTCGCAACGACAGTCACAGTGACAATTGGTTTTGTATGTACTGTTGGACAAATGGACTCCAGTACGAAACTTATACCCTGGTCACACGGGCCGTCTAACCGCGGTTAAGCATAACTGCAGTTACCGAACTTAACTGCGATTATCGCGAATCACGGTTGGCCGTGGTCACACGGCTCGCTACCGTTCTCGGTTTCGGCATCCACCGGCCGGGTGCAACGAACGAAGTGACACGATGATCGGCAGAGCATAGCAGCATATGCAAATACCTTACAACACAGTGTCTAGAGTGCCATCCGGTGGCAGCACTTCCTCCAGTGCCGTAGTGCATACATCGGCGCACCTCCTGCAAGCCGTCCGCACCAATGCAACGCCTCTGCGACGGAGCCATGGCGCCAGCATCTGAAAACCGTGCTAAGCTTTCATGCTGTTGTAAATAATAATCCCTGGGATACGGGAATGTCAAAAATGATTCCTCTTCGAGGATCGCTGATCTGTACCGAGTTGACGGTAGGAGTAATAACTGCGATACAAGCTAGGGTGTAGCAGCTGCTGCTGGTGCACCGCGGCTCACCCGATCTCTTGCACGCTAGCTCCGCCGCTAAGCCGTCGCTGAAATCGGTCATAAATCTTTCTTTTAGCATGACACAATGGGGTAGTCAGTAAGGCAGTGCAATTAGTAGACCATTTACTGTTGCGCTGGTCAGTTCAAAAGCGCAGCCCACTGTGGCTTTGATGCAAAACAAGTTAGGCCTGGCGACAACTAGGCAGTAGCACACTGTCAGAGCGCCGTTGTCTGCTGCGCTCGCAGGTGGCACCACCGCAGTCAGCTCGCGAAATCCGGTGCAGCGAGCGTTGCGCACTTGTCGCCTACTTTAAAGATGCGGTGCAGGGAGCGGTCTTTTTTGATATTACAGCGCTAGAATGTGTAGCTTGAGCATCGCGGGACGGTGCTGCAGTACACTGTTGCTGCGCCGTTGGACGGCACTCTGAGGCTGCACCAAAGTGCCATCGGACGTTTCGAATTTGTCGCCTAGTTTAACGATGCGGTAGGGACCGGACATTTTTGGGGGTAACGGCGCTAAAATGCGTGACTTGAGCGCCGCGGGACGTTGCCGTTACACTGTTGCTGCGCCATCGGACGAGATCGAAGGCTGCATAAAAGCGCCGTCGCGCAGCACTATACACACTGCCTATTTTGATGCGTTGCTCTTGGAACGTGATTTAGTGTGAAGAAAGTACGTTCTTGAAGCGGGCCAGCTCGTGCGCTCTTCGCACTCTTATCTTATCGGTTAACGACGTAAGCCGAGATCGCCGATCTCGGTTCGCGATAACCGCGTATGGCGGCGTCGCGGGTAGCGCGCCCGAGTTACCCGAGTGAGAAGGGTAGTCTGACCTGCAACTTGTTCGCGTTTTCGGGGCTCAAAAATTTTTTGTTAAAAATTTACCCCGCGTAATAATCGCACCCCTAAATTTGCTTCAATTTTTTTTTTTTAAAGTGCGATCATTATGCGAGTAAATGCGGTATAGGTCGACCCCCCCCAACTAACCAATTCTAAAAATAAAAAAAAATCTTTTTCGACGGCAAAAGTACCGAAAGACACCCTTACATTGAAACAAATGTGACTCGACCGGCTGCACAATGGTGACAGTATATATTTTCATTTAGATGCTGCTCGTATGTACACCCGGCCAATTCTTTAACACTATCACGCGACCATCGACCCGTGTGCTTGTCAGTGCCTTATTAACGACGCTGAGCGGCGAAACAAGCGAGATATGCACATGTGTACACATGCGCTTACTCTCACTTCTTTCGCCGCTCGGCGATAAGGTGCTGACAAACACTCAAGGCAATGGTTGCGCGATACTCTTAAAAAATTGGCTGGGTGTACAGTACAGAGAAGGGCACGAAATGCGCAAGCGTTACTCCGAGTCATCAGAGTCGTCCGAACTTGAGTCGTATGACAATTGCTTCTCGCTGCCCACGTGCACCATAGAGCGTCATCCTCTGTGCCATCCAGCGCATTGCTTATGCTGCATTTTCTATAAGACTTGCGCACCATCTCTGTGGGGAGAGATTTCCACACCGACAACACCCAGCCACAAACCAAAACTGTGACAACGGAAACGCAAGCTGGCAGTGCCACAAAGTTGCCATACCATTTTTTTTCCCTCTATGGCTATACCGCGCTGCTGCTGATGGCAGTGGTGATGGAGGCTGTTGACTTCAGCCGCCCATTGTTGCAAGACTTCCGTAGTTTTTCCACCAATGACCGATATATAAGACGGGGGTCGACTTTTTGCCATGGTTTTTTGAAAAGAAGTTCGACGAACTATATTCCGGTTTTTGCGGTAGCTACTAGTAATGCCTATTGCCGACGCTGTTTGTAACCCTGTCGCTGTCCCCACCGCAGAGAGCACAGAAGTGGCCACAGAGGCCGAGGAGTACTTCAGCTCCCTGGAGGAGTCCACCTCCGTTGATCAGGTCCTGTCATCTGCCAGCAGCGGCGCACAGGGTCCGCAGCAGCAGCAGCAAATTCAACAACGCATGGAGCTTCTCGACACAGTCCTCCAGCGGGTCCGGGACTGTGACTCGGTCTTCGGCTCAACCTCGCTCAGCAGCAGCTGTAAGGGCTTCTTGATTCCTGCTGTCGGGCTTGCCAGATTCTAGAACTTGTGCTATTCTCATTTGTGTCTCGCTCTTGATGCTGAGAGAAAGGAAGACCAGAGTTAAGGGGGAGAGCCTGGTCTTGAAAAGAAAACTTTATTAATCTAGTCATAGTTATGAAACCTTCAGGGCACATGCATTTTTGTGCTCTGATTCCAGATATGTCATTTAATTTCATGTGAAACAATTCCTTGAGCACTTATGCACATTTTATGCAAGTATTTTGAGAAGAGTTTTGGAGAAAATTTGCTGCGGGAAACTCGCTGAAATGCATGCCATTGGGTTCTCTTGACACCAGGGAATGCAATAAGGGTAAAATTATCATCCTGTCTATCATAGAACTTGAGTAATAGGGTACTGAAGCTGCCACTTCAGAAACAGGAATGCACACTTTTCTTCTTATTTCTGAAGCGACAACACCCTATAACTTAAGTTCTATAATAGGCAGGAAGAAACAATCTTACCCTTGTTGCATTCCTTGCTGTGAAGAGAACCCAAACGCATACTTTTGAGCAAGTTTCCGGCAAGAAATTTTTTTCAAAGCTCTTCAAAAAATATATGCATAAAAATTACATAAGTGCTCAAGGAATTGCTTTACATGAAATTAAATTACATACAGTCAGGCCCACTTATAACAATACTGGTCATAACAATATATCAGATAGTAGTAGTAGTAGTAGTAAAAGACTTTTAATCGACCATAATTTACAGGCCGAGCATTTCGACCGCCTGGGCAACCAGAAGCCGCTGTTCTTTTCCCCTTCAGCGCCAAGCCAGTCGATCCAGGTGGTGATGGATAGAGAGGGTGGGGGGAAGGAACCCGACTGCTGAGCAGCCGGGCAATAGAAGAGGCAATGGGCCAGGTCCGCATAGATACAGGGGCAGTTGGGACAGGAAGGGTCCGATCGATAGCGATAGAGGAAGAGGCGGGACGGGGTGATAACTGCATTCATCTGAATGTGCCGAAGAAGGCGAGACTCCGGCACCGTGAGTGATGGATGAGGGGGAGGGTAAAGGCGTTTGTCGAGGCGGAGCTCAAGGTAGACCTCTTTTATGGTGCGGCGAAGGGTGAGTCTCCCACCGTCCTCCGAGGGCTTGGGCCAGGGGATCAACGGTGCCCGGAAAAGTGTGTCGCGGGTGAGCTGATGGGCCAGCTCATTGCCGTCAATCCCTGAATGCCCAGGGACCCAGCGGAGGAAAACGATGGAAGGCTGCAGTGCGGAGACCGCTCGTTCGACCTCCTGTTGGAGAGAAGGGGTCAGGGTGCGTTTCTGTATGTGGTGTATAGCGGCTTGTGAGTCCGAATAGACTGTGTACTCTTGGAGAGAGGGAAGAAGGGAAAATGACTGGAGGGCATGCGCAATGGCGAGGACCTCGAGGGACAATGCGTCTGGAGATATAACAATGGTCAGTCATGGCACCATCAGCTTTGCCATGTGTTCTGTGGTAAAATAAACTGCTTATAGCAATGCTGTCAAGGCACATTATTGGTTGTAGCAATTAAGTCTGGTAATTGAGCGTCAACCATAGTAGAAAAAAAAAAACAAGGAAATGCTACAACCACACCAGCAAAACCATGCTTACAGCACAAAAGCGCGTGTGTGTGGGGCCGACCAACGGACTGAGCCGGTACAGCGACTCCACAAAACCGAAAGAACCCATGACCACACACTCGGAAATGCTGCCACCAGCCGCTCCGAGGATGCTTGCGTGTTGCAATGACACAGGCAGGAGAAACGACGGATGCGCTCCCCTGAGCAAAAGGCCCATGCAGAGAAGAAAGTAGGGAGCATGGCAGGGAGCCTTTGCGGAGCAGTCCATTATTAACGTTTCTGAAGGCTGCGCCGCTCGCAGAAAGAAATGCAGACACATTTTTCTTTGTTTTTACACTCTGAGCTACAGCTGGCACCAGCAGCGCGTATGTTAAACCGTCTTCCCCTGTTCTTCGCTAACTTCTCCACGGTCCCCACTTCACAAATTTCCGGTGTCCCAGGGACAGGAGTCATCGTGTCAGGCGAGCTGCTGCATAGCTGCATTGGCTACGAGCGCCATGTGTACTCCCAATCAGTCGGTGCAGTGCACACTCACGTGCAGCCAGTGCGGTTTTTCTCTTGTCAGCTGCCACTGCACCCTTGGTTCTGCATGCTTCTTGAATTTCCCGTAAGAATCGCTTCTGGAAGGCTGGCTTGATTCCTGTGACGTGGAGGTGTGCGAAGCTCCCGCTGGTGCAACGATGGTGGTGGTTTGGTTATCAGTGAACGGTGAACGTTTTTCCAGTCCCCTGAAGATTGAATGAACGAGCTTTTACAGGCATTAGAACAATCATACCCCTCCTGGGTATTTACTGTCAATAAATGCGGTGAAGTTTGTCATCTTTTCTTTTTTTTCGGCACAGCCCTGTTATAACAATGGTATTTCCATGGCACTTGAATATTGTTATAAGTGGGCTTGACTGTATTTAGAATCGGCACACAAAGATACATATTGCCTGAAGATTTCTTAACTATCACTTCATTAATGAAATTTTTTTTTTCAAGACCAGGCTCCCCCCTTAAGCAGGTTCACTGTCGTCCACTCAACCCAGCGTGCAAATTCTAGGGGCTTTTATTGTTCTAGAAAAAGTGGTGCCAGCATTAGGACTTGGTGCAGTGGCATAGCCAGAAATATCCTTCGGGGGGGGGTGTTATGTGCCACCGGTAAAAAATTAAAAAAAAAAAAAAGAGCCTGCGTCCAAATAATGTGTTATTCATTTGCGTTTTGCGGAAATTTACACCGCTACATCGGCACTTTCAGTTCAGCACATGCAAACGGAGACACGAAGATAACTTCAGCTTAGTGGCGCCATCTGGTTTTAGAACAGGAACCCTTTTTGCCAACAAGCCGACACTCTTGTCTGCATTTTTACACTTTTGGTGTATCCATGCGATGTGTAAATAGCATGTGCCTAAAATGACTGAAAGGAAGGGGGTAGGGGGGGATGCAGTGCTCAGAAAATTTGGGGGAGGTGTTCTGACACCGAAACCCCCCTCTGCTACGCCCTTCACAGGATGAGTGTGTTAATTCGTAAATTTGCGTGTAGAAACGCCGTTTAAGAACCTCGGCAGTAAGGCGTGTTCAAGGTCAGTGGATTTACCTGCTTAAAAATTGATGGTACTTGAGAACACAAAAAAGCTATTTGTTTTCTCAGAATAATTTTTCATGCAGAAAAAAAGAAATTGTCTATTCAACTGCCATTTCATGGATTGCAAATTGGGAGTGTCGGTGTGCTGTGTTTTCTATTGTAGCTGGAAGGACAGAGCAGTCACGTCAGGCAGTCATGCTAGAAGAGTGAGTTGGCGGACTAGTTGTTCCTTTTGCATGGTGGGGGAATAGCGCAGAAACGAGACGCAAGGAACACTGAAAGACACACGGGTGACACACGCGATGCAACGCCCCTTTTTCTTTTCGCTATATATTCTCTGTACTTCTAAATACGAATCAGTTTATAGTCAACCCCGCCGCGGTGGCTCAGTGGTTACGGCGCTCGGCTGCTGGCCCGAAAGACGTGGGTTCGATCCCGGCCGCGGCGGTCGAAATTCGATGGAGGCGAAATTGTAGAGGCCCGTGTACTGTGCGATGTCAGTGCACGTTCAAGAACCCCGGGTGGTCAAAATTTCCGGAGCCCTTCGCTACGGCGTCCCTCATAGCCTGAGTCGCTTTGGGACGTTAAAACCCAATCAATAAACAATAAGTTTATAGTCAGTGCCTGTGCGTGTCTTTCAGTGTTTCTTGTGTCTCGTACCTGCGCTGTTTCCGCACCATGAGTAATGCTAGATTGAGTGCAAAGCCAAGGCCGCTTAGTGCATGTCCACTGCAAGGGTTTTAACTAGCACACTGTAGCGGCACCACACTCATCGTGTCATTCACTGCCATTGAACAGCCATGATCCTGTCTTTATTGAATCCAATTTTGATGCTTTGAGCATTCCTTTTTGCCAATTTAAGTCGTAATTACAGCAAACTGTGAACAAAACTTCAGCAGTTGCGTCTAATATTTGGTTACTGTATGTGTTCCTGAGATCAGTGGCACAGTACATTGGTGTGAGTATTCTGTTGCCTACTTACTCTGTTTAGAAGACTTGGCTGTGGTGGTCACCTGTAATTTTATTTTTATTTTTCTGTTACCATTAGACGGAAGCAGCGGGGACCCTTCCCGGTGTTCAAGCAAACCGCCAGATATGACTCTTCCCGACATGAACCAGGTATGGCGTTATGTATGCCGTGGTGTAAAAGGAGTACAGTGGCAAGCTGCAAGATACGTTTCAGTGATACGTATCTTGTCAGCATTTACCAGTATAGTAAGCGTACAATACATGTAAGATATGCTAGGGGCACTGCTGTGTATATTGCCACATATCATTGTAGTGTCCATTCGTTCGCGCTCAAGGCCACAGGAAAGGGGTGTTATCATTTTTGTTCATGACGCGAGAAGCGACCAAACTAATCTTGATTGATCATAGCCATGAAGAGCTGCATCTACGTTTTTCCAGATTACTGTAGATGATCTTGACCTGCTATCTCGAAGTTTCCTTGCCTGCTTTAAATGGAGCAATGCCGCGAGCGGCGGCCATTCGTAGTTCGATGACTGGCGAGCACGTCTGTTGCTTACGCCGCCACCGAGTGAATCAGTTCTTTTGCGGGCGCAAGTCAGCCCAAATAAAGAGCTTCGTTTGCAAGGCTTGTTGCTGTCTTCCTGACCGCTGGACTGCCGTCACAACAACGTAACAAATTGTACTTTTCATGTTCTTTGGTATATGTGTGTGTGGCCGCTGCATAGGCTTCATGCCTATGGAAAAAAGAGGCAAAGCTTTCATCCCTGAATTTTTCTACCCCTTTCTGATTGACCTGTGCAGCAACAGTTTGTCCAGATGTGGCAGAGTGTGTACAACCTCTTTGTGGGCCACCCAGAAGAGCAGGACTTCTACCATGCCCTTGCATGCACAGGTACTCTCTCACGTGCCACTGCAGTGCACACCTCATCTATTTTTTGTCCGCAGTGGAGCTCAGAGCTCCACATGAGCCTGTGGTTGATCAGTTTCTCTCAGATTCTGAAAAAAATTAATTCCACTGAGAAAAGTTGGTGCAGTGGAATTTCACTGATTACGAATCTCGTGGGTTCACAAAAAATATTTGTGTCGTGCATGAATGAAATCAGTGTTCAGAAGCACGCAGAATGCATTCATGCAGGTTTCTTTATGGCTGACGCGATTTATTTACGGCTGCACTGCGCCGCTCACTAATCGCATTGCCTACCCCGTGACTCGCAGTTGCGATGTCGGTGATGTATGGACCGTGCATCATCACTCACTAGTGACTTTGGCAATGTGCAGTCCATACGCTGCATGCCACCATTCACCAGTCACTCAGCGACTTCGGCGATGTACGGGCTGCGCACCATCACTTGCTGCTGGTGGTGCAAACCACGCCACGGGCACTTGTGCATCAGTGTGCTTGGCACACGATGGTGCGCTTGCAGCTCGTGCATTTATGTCATCCATAGTTGCATGGGACGGTGTTTGGAACACTCGAAATTCTGCACAATGTACACAATGTACTCTTGTTGGGGAACTTTGCAAATTTGTGTCAACTGTGTTCATACTGTTACGTGATGGCAGAGGTATTCTACGAGACCAAGGGCCAGTGGCCTGACTGAGACGGCTGAACAGCTCTCAAGCACGCACCACAGTGTCGTCGTCGTTCTAGACACTTTTGTCATCTTCTGAGCGTACATAGCGCTGCCACCCTTGGCAAAAGCATGGTCCCGGTGCGTACTACACAAGCAAGGTAGAGTTTAAGTAGTAGGGCGTGAGGCATAAGACATGGACGATCCTGGTGTAGGGTGTAGCAGGTGGGGACTATGAATGCAGTGGTGCGACCTCGTACGTCCTCCTGTACGTCATACATAGAGATCCTACTGTGTTTCATCTTCTAATAGCCAAGTGACTGAAAGGAGAGGTTCACAGTTTTCTTCGAGTTGTGAGCAGTGGTTAAGGGGGGAGGCAAGCAAACACACCCGTTTGCTTGTCTCCTGGGCATATTTATTCTACCTCATCGAATCTTTGGGAAAAAATGGCCCATCTCGAAACAAGTGTCATGAATTGTAACTATCTAATTGAATTACGCGTGGTGGAGGAATGAAGAGCGCCCACCAGCAGTTCAAGTGCTTGACCACGTGTGCAGAGTGCGGTCACTATTTGCCAGCCAGTGCAGTGTGTCAGTTCCACCTTTCTGAGTGCCTTTCATTAATGTGAACAGTGCCTCAGTGAAACGGATTTTCTGCCCTTTTAAAGTTTGACCCAATAAGACTCTGCTGTGGTGTTTGTGCAAACACAGATGGTGCCCGAAGGATTGATCCTGTGAGTTGAATCAAGTCCAAAACTTCACTGGTTATCATAAGTTTGCTCTACGGAATGGGTGACAGTGCTATGAAAAGCAAAAAAATGGAAGAAGAAAACAAGCATCCCCGAAGTTTGTGACATTCAAGAGAATTAGTGTCTGTACTGCTATAATAGTGTGGCTTGCTTGTTAGCTGCTCGAAATTCCCAACACCTGCATTCATTTTTCCTATCTTTAAGTCAACTGTAGGCCTGCAGACTAAGAAGAGAGCAATTCTACTGTTGCATGCGTTCTGCATTGGTTTTGTTTATTTGTTTGTTTATTTTTAACTCCTGTCGTTGTGTCAACAGGAACAGAGCTGCTTCAGATGGGGGCGCTGAACCACGAGGCGAAGCCCAAACAACAGGATGACTTATTGCGTCAGCAGTCAGCAGGGGACGGGACCCAGCAGACGGTGAGACTGATCGCGTCTCAAGTCATTGCCAAAAGTAACCTTTCGGCGTGTTTGGCTCTTTTGGGGGGTACCGTAAGGGCTCCACTGTATGGCTGAGAAGCACACCCCTTTGCTGGGTTACACTAGGCAAAGGTGGTACCATTGCAGCTGCTGTTGCACTGCCTACGTGGCTTGTACTTAACTTGAAGGTGTTGACATGCTTGGCACTGTTGTTTTATTTATTTTAACACGCCAGTGTTAAAGGGCCCATTGTCCAGGAAATCGGGCATTGGCATCGCGAGCAAAAAAATTAGCTGTGGTTTAAGTACTGTTGAACCTGGTCAGAGAGCAAAAGCTTTTCTGTGGTGTATCGAGCAACTAGACACGGCTTGGCATCTGTAATGTTGAGTGTGTTCCGGATAACTTCACTACTCACTTAATTGGAACATCTGTAATCTACATGCTCATAATTAAAGTATTCATGAACGCCTCAGTACCTAACTCATAGATACGTTTCTAAGACATCTGTGCATTCACTAGATGTGCGCCATCTGCTGGACCATCGCCGTACAATCCGTGTTGGAGTTTCAGTGGGTGCCGCATGATGGCGCCACGACTGCACGCCATGCGCGAAGGAAATTTCCTGGAAACGTACTTGGCTACTAGCTTAATTGGGATATCTGTAATTTACGAGCTCATCACTAAATTATTCATGCACTCCTCAGTACGTATCTCAAAGATACGTTTCTTAGACATCTGTGCTTTCACTAGACACGCCTTCATTCACTTCCTAGAGTCGAACAGTCGTGGCAGAGTGGAAGGGTCGCTGTCTTGCATGCCGGAGGCCTGGGTTCGATCCCCACCTACACCACAACGTTTTTGTTTTTTATTAATTGAGGCCCTCTTCAAGTCATATCTGCACTGTAGCGTGACCTTCAAGGTTTGTACGCGAGGAGTGGAGCTTTTGCTCCAGAATCATGAGTGTGATTGCTCCAGGTGGTGCCCAGAGAGCAACTTAGAAGGCAGGAAGGCCAGCTACGTTTGCACACAAAAAAAATAGGTTTAAAATCAGAAATGCATAAAGACACAGCAGTAGATTAATATCTATCTGTGTCTGGACTAGTTTGTTACACGTCCTGAATCATTAAGCAGATTGAGAAATCGCACATGTCCTGTCATTTGTGCCGCTCCTTTCTGTCCTCATTTTTCATGCTGCTTAATTGTCTTTGACATAGCAATAGTTGCACAGAACTGTTCAAAGAACACAAAACGGAACTCCTTAATGACAAATAAACAAAATCACTTGAGGTTGTAGCATTAGTTAGTTTTTTGTAAAGCTAACCGATTGGGAGCAGTGCTCTCAGTATGCAGTGCCAGTAAACCAAGCGCCGCCAAGTTGTTCGCGAAACACAAAAAATCCATCTCCTTTGGGGACTATTCTTCACAAATTAGTGAAATAGTGCTGTCATTTTTAGGCGATTTGTTTTCCTGAAAAAAAAAAAGGTGTGCATTAGAATCAAGTAAATGCGGTATTAATTAAGGGGGGATGAGGGGGTCGATGGGATCCTCTATTTTTCAACTTAGAGCAATGAAATCTTGCAGATTGGCTTAAAACAGTATCAAACAATCAGATATATAAAATTTCACGATGACAGCTTCAGTAAGTTCTCTTTAGTCATTGTTTATATGCTGTCCCCATGTTGCTTGCTTGTGGAAAGCCTAGCATGACAAAAAAACAGGCTTGTAAATGCTTTTAATGTTTTCTAAGAAGTATGGTGTAAATCAAGACTCTCTTAATTTTTTTTTTAGTTTCTCTGCTCTTTTTTTTTTAAGGGACACAGTATGCATTTTCTCTTTATGTTTAGAATGTATCATGCTCTAATTACCATGTAATAGAAACGTGCGAGCCTAAATGGTAAATCTGAGGCTGTCTCAATGCAGACCACATTTCAGTGATCACAACAAAACAAACTGGGTAAAAATCCATGCACCCATTCCTGTGCTATGCTTTCCACAAGCAAGGAATCAAGCTCAAAACAAACTTTCGAGAAAACAAGCCTAAAAGTTTTAAGCTAGCACACACTGTCTGTGTGTAGATGCCGACAAAAATATTTATTTGGAGCGCTTGAAGTTTATATCTGGGCGAAATATTTCAGTACAACGTAGATACAGTGTTGGAGATGCCAGAAAGTGTACTTCTCAAAAATCGACTTTTTTCGCGATTTTTCCGATCTGATCCCCACATACCCCCTTAAACATGCAGTGAAGAGGAATCTGAATTCGTGTTTTTGGCGTGGGAACTCGATCTACACGTTCCAAGCATTCTTAGAAACTTCGACTTATTGCCCTGTGTGGCCAATTTCCCTAATTAAATCGAATTAACGTCCGGCTCCCGCCTTTATTTTTTTCATTCTCCCTCGTACGGTGGGCGGAGTCGACCAACGCGTGGAGTGCCTTTCACCCAGTCCCGTGGCGGCTTGCCGCTCTGCCATCGGCGGAGTAGTACGTAGTAGTCCGTAGAAGCAAATAGTCCGCGCGTATTTTTATTTCTTCGGGCTTATTTTCCAGCTATATTATCTGTGAATAAAACTATTTATTCACAGAAACCTAAAAAACGAAATAAAGTGAAAGCAAAGCCTCCACGGAGCTGGCTGAAAGGCACTCCACGCGTTGGTCAACTCCGCCCACCGTACGGGTAGAATTTAAAAAAAAAGCGGGAGCCGGACGTTAATTCGATTTAATTAGGGTAATCGGCCACACAGGGCAATAAATCGAAGTTCCTAAGAATGCTGGGAACGTGTAGATGGAGTTCCCGCGGCATAAAGACGAGTTCAGATTCCTCTTCAATGCACCTTTAACATGCATGATTCCCATTTTCAGTGCCTGTTCAGTAAACTTGGTTTTATTCGACCGCCGTCCTCTCCGTTTTCGTCAGGAGGGGCCACGGGACAACGGCGGTGCGACGGCGAGTGTCTCGTCGGCCATGTGGGACCAGCACTGGTGCATCAGCTTCCAGCAGTTCCGCGCCTGCATGCACAAGGAGGAACCGCTGGTGCACTTCTTCGACGCCAAGACGGCCGTGTCGGCCGCGCTGGAGGGACTCCGCAGCAGCCGCTTCCGGCAGCGTGCTTCGAGCACGCCTCCACTCACGGGACCCGTACGCGTCTGAAGTTTAGCGACAATCCAAAGTCCCCGACGTGGTGTGAAGTTCCGTCGTTGGTGTGCCAGACAACGGGTGACAATCCTTGAAAATGGCATCCCTGTTGCCAAGTCGGTGTCGTAGCACGTTTGTGCTCCATGCCTCTTTTCCTGTGCCACACTGTAAATGCCGTGTAAATGAGCGCGATCTTTGAGCGTTAGGCTGCGAGTGCTGTTTGCATGTTGATGGCGGAAGTGTTTGAATCTACTGCGACGATTTGTATGATGCAACACGACGACTAGCAGCAGTTGTGGAACCCACGTGGTACCGTCATGCTGCTCATACCATCATACCATCATACTGGTACCATCATGGTGGTACCATCATAGTGCTGTGCAAAAACTGACGGCTCTGTGGCCGGCAAGACCATCGTTGTGCGGTGCTCCACGCGAGGAAACGCAGCTAGTTGGCCTGAAACGCTGTGCGTCAAGCTGGTCTGAGCCATACTCCACAGGCCTGTGAAGATCCAGAGAACTGCACTGAAGCTGTTTTCCAAGGCTAAAGAATCTGCCTGAACGATCTGGCATGAGACATCTTGCCAAGAACAGTCACTCAGCCTCATTAGGAAAGCTGCTGACAGGAATGTTGAGTGGTAGTAGTGCCTGTGGTTGAAGAGGACTACTGTGATGCAGTTGTGTTTGATCACTCGGCTTCTGCATCATTGGCTGGAGCTGGGAACTCGTCGTAGCCTTTGGGCCAAGACACCTCATGCAAGATGTCTATGGCTGTGGCAAGCTCTGAAAGCCAGTCTGTGCACATTGAATTTCACTGGCGGACATTCAGAGATCTGTCCTGCCGTTTAATGGCACAGTCTATAGGTATGTTTGGGGAAATGGATTTAAACCGAGTGATGACCAGAGTACAACTCTATCATGCCTGTGGAATAGAATTGTCGCTGGGCATCATCTTTGTGACAAGGGCACTTACTCAGCTCGTTTAGCGCTGAAGCAAATTGTTCTCCCTTTTTAACTGTGTGGCACAGTAGTCAAAATAATACCGAATTTGCCCGTTTTACATCTGTCTCGAAAGCCATGTTCCTTTCGGTCATTACACAGAGGTGCTCCCACAACATTGGCGAGTGTCATGAACCTGGAGGGAATTATTCGGTCGCGAAAAGTGACAAAATCTTGCGCAACACAGATTGTTGCTGGTGTGGTCTTTCAGTCGAAGTCTTTGTCGTGCTGTCTTACCTAAAAATGTGTGGGATTAAATCTCGACTGTGATGTGTGGCAGGGTGATGTTTACCGAAGCTTTGACGACAGTATTCTGAGGAGTTTGCATAAAGAAATCAATTACGTCCCCTGTTTCCTTACTGTTGCACGCACTGCGTTCTACCGCGCATGTTGTTAGTGTGCTGCAATCATCTGATGCTTGACTAATCAGAAATATAAAAGGGATTGGGAACTGCTGCTTGATCATGCAATTCGCAGTATGAGTTGCAGCCTCAAATGCCTCAACTATGAACTTGGATGTGATTGGTCAACACTGATTTGCAAACTGCTGAAACATGCTATTGTGGTTTCCTCTAAAGTTTTTGCTTCTTGCCTCAATTTCTTCCATACACTGTTACCAACAATAGGTAATAACTATTCAAGCAGCAATGAGCGCACTCAGATGTTCGCTCGGAGTTGTCACTTCGTTCGTTGCTTCTTTCAGCGCAAATTTATTGCTCAATTCCATACCGGTAGACTTGAGTGCATGCCGATTCGTTTAGCTTGTTTATGCGTAGAATTTGTTTGTGAGGATGCCGATTCCGGCTTTTTTTATGTACGTTTATTAGCTCTTTTTTGTACTGCAGGAATTGTGTGAATCTGCACAGCATGGTATTGTTTGTGTTGCATGCGTTTGCATCCGTAGCCGTCCTCACGTCAGCAGTGTGTTTGCTGATTTCCTTGTACTCGTGAACCTCTCGAATGTGCCCTGCTTACTCAAGTTTGCGTGCTTCGAATGCAAACATTTGATTGACATGTCGCTTCTATGTCATGGGTTAAGTGGAAACGGTATGCCTTGAGGCTAGAGAGTTGCACTGTTGATTGAGCTTCTTGTTAGCAAAGCACTGCTGCATGGATTCTTTGGCACGATTTGGCAGCACAGTTTACTCTGCATGTGGAGACCTTGAGGGAGATGTGTTTATTTTTGCACTGCACTTCTAAACGGATGTCCTGTTATGCCAGGTCAAGAAAGTTGTGTGCATCATGCGGACCCAAAGGTTGAGTGTTGGCAGGTAGTGTTCAGCATGTTGCAGTGCTGCATTCAACACTGACAGCACCGGCAACATCCTAAATGGCCTTGAACTGTGTGCATGTCTTCGATTTAGGTGCACTTGTTACGGCTCACTTTAAAGATTTTATTAGGAAGAAACTTTGACGAAGTCTTTGCTCACCAAAGTAGTCATAGACCAATGCGGTACGCATATATTTTACTATGTGAGACATGGAACGCAACTTCCATGGTGGCAAGAGGGCATTTTGAACACTGCATGACAAATATTCATGCTAGCATAGACTCATGGTGCGAGTAGCAGTGTTTTGCAGGTACAGAATATTCATAGTAGCAGATATCCGAAGTGTCTGACCTGTCTGAACCAGCCTTCATAGTTTTGCCCCTTGACAAGCATGTATGACATCAGAAGAAATTTGAATACTAACATACAGAAGCGGTGGTTCTGCATTAACCTTTCCACATTTTTGTAGTTGCTAGTTCAAGCTGGAATTTCAAGGACCTAGTTACGGTTGCACTAGACAACGCCATGGTGCTTTGACATTGCATATTTCCGGCTCAACTGGGTGTATCCAACATTGCGTGAACGTTAAAGGACCTATCTGGATTTAACTTAGTTCAGAGGTGCGTTTTGCTTGAGGCCACAGAGTCCTACTTTGTTCAGCCAACATTGAACTTGAATGTGTTAAGTTTGCACGAGTCTTTTATAAATGGCACAGTGGCGATTATTGAAATGGAGGCTGGTTTTGCTTTATTGGATGCAATGTCAGACCCCGTACTTTGAACCTTGGACAAGCGCAGTGCACCCCAATACAGTTTCTCTGGCTTGCGAAATGTTGGCATTTTGCATTAACAAGAATACACCGATCAAGGCCTCTATTTTGTGACATTTCTTCCCCCAGTTCTTTGCTTTGCCCTTCTATTATTTCGTGTTGCGAATTATGACATCGTGAATGGCAGTCGTTTTGCTGACTACAGAAAAACCTTGGTAATTCGAACATTGGTTAATTCCGAATCCCGGATAATTCGAACAGTTTTTGCGGTCCCGTAATTTCTAATGCCAATTAGACCGAAATATTCGAAGTGGCGGCCTGCATCAGCCCCATTAATTCGAAGATGTGCTACGCGGGAATCTCCGATTTCATCGCAAACCGGTAAAGCGATGGCCCCTCGTAGCCACAAAGCTACACCTCACAGCGATGCCAATGCTTGATATGCAAAGCACCCCACCTCCAATAGTCCCAGCAAACCAGCCTATGGTAAGGCTTGTGTACCGCCGAAACGTGTGCCTGCGCTTTTACTGTGACTCTACCCTTCTTGACCAGTGCCCACACCAGCATGAAATGCAAAGGAAGCGAAAGAATGAACTGCAAAAAGTATTGTTGCAAAATAAGGCTCATTTGTCGAGACTTAGCGTAGCCGGATGTCCCCCTGGTGTGTAACATGTGAACAACTGGTGGCTAGGGTGCAAGCATGCAGGCTGATGGTGTCATTGCGTTCTGGTGCGTAGATTAATCCGGAGCTCTCGACTGTGGCACCCCTCATAACCCGTATGTGCCGCTTCGACATTGAACTCCAAAATTTACAATGCACAATTTTAGCTTTAGTACGTATGTAAGTGTGTCTGGGGATAGTATGGAGAAGGACATTTTCCAAGAGGTGAAGAAAACGCTTGTGACATCAGCAGCCAAATATATGTCTTTTTCTTTTCAAACCTCACCAAGGTACATGGGAAGGGTTAAGCACGGTTAAAATAAAAAGGCCATCATGCCCTGTGAGGCATTCACTGTTTTTTGTATACTGCAAGCTAGAGACAACTGAACACTTCGTGTTCAACTCCTGGGAGGGGATTTTCTTGTAGAATATTTTGCGAAATAAATTGAGAAAGCAGTACCCTTAGAATTGTGTGGCGTTAGATTTTTTTTCGGGTGCCTGAAACACGGTGATGTGCCATTAGTACTGTTACACTGATTGTGCTTATAGCAATGCCTGGCAAGAGCGCTTTGCATCATTATGTGCCAGCATTGACGTCCAACCAGTTTGCATTACTTTTCATGAAATTACGGTTAAATTTTTGGAAGTATGCAAGGAATGCAATCCGGCAGCATAGTGGCTCCAAAGATTTCAGCTGTTGATGTCACCCGGAAATTCTTACCTCACTATGCCAGCCTGGTTAGGTCAAGCTGGTGTTTTCAGGATATATTACATCATTATGGGCGTCGTCGTCTTTCTGGCTGTATGATATATTAAAGGAGGCAGTGAGAGCAGACGACCAATTAGTATTCAATCAAACGTTGCTTTACAAGCAAAAGTCGGGACCTCGTTTGTCAAACCCAGCTTTCCTATTGGAGTCTTAAAGGAGTATATACACCGAAATTTTGGTTCCATGTTGCACATCCCTGTGATGATAGGCAGGACATTAGTACACATATATCCCCGCATGGTATTCATCTGCGACTGGTAAATAATTTATAATTGAACGCCCTCTCTCATGCTGTTTCAAATTTGTTCTCAGCAGCTCAACAATTCAATTTAATTCTTTATTATTATAATTTCTTCAATGTCAGCGATGTCAAACGTTCCTTATAAGGCCACATGAAACATAAAAAAAAAACTATGATGTAATTGTGGCTTCTTCATTCCAGCACTTTAGGCAGACTGGCTTAAGCGTTGTAGTGAAATAAAATGACAAAGCAATGATTATATCTCGGTTCTTTCTTGTATCACTTTACGTATACAATAGATGCACGATGATGCGAATCTCACGGGGTCGCGAAAAATGTTCATATAATCTGAAATTCGTACCTTCGAAAAACAAACATCCACATGCCAGAGCACGGGAAAAGCGTCGAAGCAGATCTGTTTATGACTGACAGGGTTTATTGACAAAAGCGCACCACCGTTAACTGCTCGTGGTGCATACTGTGCTATTCACACCGCATCTATATATTCAAATGTAAAAGCGAAAATAAGAAAAGTATCGGTTTGTTCACAAAACAGTTCCTGTTCTTATAGGAAGCAGAAGTTGGTGTAGAAAACACTCTTTGTCATCGCATGGCACATGGCACTCCTCCTAATTATAAGTTCACCCCAATAAAACATGCCTTCTCATGTTAGCCTACTTTTCCATTTTTTGCATTGTCATCAAGGGATCATAAACTGGCGCAAAAATAAAAAGAGCATTTTTTTTTAAAGCAGCTCTGCATCTGGGTGCAAGTTCACATGCATGGGGAGAAGTTTTGACAATTGGCATTAGTTCGCAGTTGCTGACTTTGTTGTAAAGCACAAGCTTTTGTATTGTATATTATGTGAAAATGCTGTAAATATCCAAATTTTTTCATGCAATTCTTTTTTTTTTTGAAAAGATAAATGTCCTTTACGAATCAAGTCCTCGGAGTCCTGTGTGCACTCACATTATGTAGATATTACAGTGAATGAAACAACTAACTCTTCGGCTTTATTACAGGAGAAAAATGAATAAGATATTGCTAGGGCGCAGGCCCTCTTCCTTTTTAGTTTTTTAGTTTAACACCCCCCGAAAAATATTTCTGGCTACACCACTGGTGCTTAGTGCTTGTAGGTACAGTCGCGGCTCCAGCGTTTGTATATTCTGTAATAGCACGAAAGAGCATTTGCATCGTCCAAAATTCTGTCCATTGTACTCAATGCACTTTGGCCGGCAAATTTTACAAATTCGTATCATGCCAAAATTCTTATTGGTCATTAATGTATCTTTGAGGCTCTGCTGTATTATCTTTGAAGTCACAGCCATTGTTCGGCTGTTCCGAAAACTGAAACAGCATGGGCGAAGGCATTCAGGTGTATATTATCCACTTGTCTTAGACGAATACCACATGGTGATCGATGTAGATTAGTGGTTTATGGATCATTACAGTGAATAAAGAATGCAACTGAAATTTGCCCTCTGTACTCCTTTGAAGCTCTAGATGCAACTAAGAAAAGTACTGGCCCTCGAATGAAAGCAATGAGTATCTTTTCATATCAGATGAAGCCGTATTTGCAGTAGCTTCAATTTTGTTATCAGGTGAAACTTGTGTTGTGAGAAAAACTCGATAGGACAATTGCTGCCGGATGTAATTTTGCATATGTAATTCTATACGGAGTGCAATTGCTTGCATTCTGTCCTTTCATCAGGATGAACTGTGCTTCTGTTGCTGTTGCTTTTTATGTTAATTGAATTGCAGGGTATGCACTACGGGTCCATGCGTTCCTTGGCACTTCATGTGTTTGTGTCACGTTTTCACTGCCTACGTTTTTTTTTTGTGTGTACTGTGGCGACCAGAGTAAGAGGGAACTAGACGACAAACGCCGATTACAGCTGCCGTTTTGCAAAAATCGCGTTCTCGAATGTTCTTTTCTGCCGTGGTCTCCACTGTGCAAATTCACTAACGCACAAACTTTTAAGTATGTGTTAACTGTTGCTTGTAATACAGTGTACATACTATGTTGCATGAAGTGTGCACTTTTAGCGTTGAATCAAGATAAAAAGGCCGAGTTCCGAGATGTGCTAGCAAATCTACTAGGAGCCATTTTAAGATGCAAAGCTAGTCTTTCTCCACGTCAAGCCCGTCAGCTCGAGACTTCACGTAGGACATGGTTGTTGATAATACGTGAAGTGTTTTTTCTCGTACCTTTTATATATACTAGATGAGAATAGACTGTCCACAAACGTCTTGTACATTGGTTGGAACATAACAGGATATTTTTTGTAGAATAAAAATAAACTGTTATTGTTGAGATGGAAAAGTCTTTTTTTGTCCTTTGTGAGAAGCAGATTTGCTAACATCCCACGATGTTTGCAAAATATGGACATGGAAGTAAACTAGAAACTGCAGCAATCCGAAAAGAACAGAGGTGCACTTAGCAAGTTTTTTTGCTGACATGGATGGCGCAGTATTCTGTGTCCTCGCCGCTTCTTTTTGCTGGCTTGCTTTGTTGTTAATGAGCTGTGTTGTGTTTCCTCTCTAACCAGTAGAAGTGCGCTTGCTTTTGGGTGTGTATGCATGTTAGTGGCGAGCCATTGAGATTACTTTGAGGAATCATCAAGCTTCGTGGCCTACTTCGTATTTGTTTTGATGTCAGCGTTCGCCACCAAATTCTTCTTGGTTCGGTGAAGTTGGCTGAGGTGCTGCAGTGCACGGCCATGTGCTCATGGTAAGCTTAAGTGAGCGGGATCCACATAGTTTTGGACTGTACCGGTCCAAAACTGTATTTAGAGATCTCTCAGTGCATACGTTCACTGCAATGTACATGCACTTGTACATGTACAATGTTCACTGCCTGTGCTGTACAGAAGGTGATTGCACTTGTTAAGTGAGAATGGATGGAAGCAGTTGTTTGCCATGGTTTGCAGGAATCCGCCTCTAGTTCGCAGGCCTGCCAGTGTTTTTTGTAACGCAGGCGCAAGGCAGAAAGCAGATTTGTATTTTTGTACCGTTAAAAGATAGTCATTGCGTGCAGTGGAAACGTTGAATGTACCCCTGAAAGTCCAGATTGCACCATGTTTACTGCCCTGAAATAGTTAAACCGGACAAGGAGGAACTGTGCTCATTATATTTGTTGCGCGCAGCATTGTGGCTTAGCTGGCCACTTCAAAAGGCTGAATTTGTGCGTCGTGAAAGCTGTTGCCAATAAAGGTGTGCACGTTGTACTTGACGTACTGCAGCTGTCATCTTTTTTTCTTATGACTGACAAATTGTCGAGTTCTTGGTTTTAATATCAGCTGGAGGAGCTATCAGCTCTGGCTGTTTTCAAGGGACTGACAACTGACCAGAAAATGTAATGAGTGTTATGTGGCCGACAGCCGTGGCAAGGAGCAGACAGGTTCCAGACAGAACGACGTTTATTGTCCCATGCTTATGGGTTCGTGGCTCGGACGGTATAACCACCACTTGCAGGCGATGCTCCGCTTTTAACCATTTGGTGGCACGTGCGCACTTCGCAGAGTACCTTATCAGCGCGCTCACAAGCACCATAATGAGGTTGTAGCTTGCCCTCTATCGTTAGACTCAGGTGCGATATTGCTGGCTAAACAGAAAATTCAAAATTTGAGCAAGAAAAAAAAGCATTCTGTGGGGAAGCTTGGCTGCTATTGATGTATGCAACCAATATGCTCACAGTAGACGCAGTTCAGCACTAATTAAGAAGCAACATTGGTGTGATAGGTTATTTGTAATGAATGTTTTGGACATGCTAGACATTAGATTAACAAGCAGATTAAACATTAATTGGTAAAAATCAGACTAGCCTTGCAAATGGCACTTCTTCAAGCAGCTGGTGTTTTAGTGATGGACAACAGGGATTGGTGGAGAGTTCAAAGCTGACTGTCTTGAAGGTGAGGGCACAGCCCGCATGCATGGTAGGGATGATTTTGCACATTATAGTCGGATACAACGGAAGTCTGAATCACGGGGCCGCTTCAGAGCCATGCGTTTCACTCACTCGACTGCAACGAGACGTCTGGCGAAGGAGCGGTGGTGCAGCTGCCACTGCTGACGCGCGCGCGCTCGTTCTACCGTTTTGTGTGACGTCACGGTTGCTATGC
Source organism: Amblyomma mixtum (assembly GCF_055824585.1). Taxonomy (NCBI): domain Eukaryota; kingdom Metazoa; phylum Arthropoda; class Arachnida; order Ixodida; family Ixodidae; genus Amblyomma; species Amblyomma mixtum. Next base: position 76,948,104 of record NC_143015.1, on the reverse strand, counting down.
GCAGCTACGCCCCCCACCGGCGCGCCGGTTGCTAAGGAGGCGAGGATGTTGCGCCGCTGCGCGGAGGAGAGGCCACAGTTGGCACGATTCCAGCGCACGGACGGACACCGCGAGCATGAGCCATTAAAGGCTTTCGCCTTAATACAGATTTGTTCTGCGGCAAAGGGATGCAAAGGGGCATAGTGGGCACCCTCCTCGCCCGTGGAAGGGTCGATATCTTGCGTGACGTAAGGTCCGTTGCCTCGCCGGCAAGATTGGACAATAATAATAGTTAAGTTGGCATTCATCGTCGCTACGCAATACCTGCCTGTATTAGATAAAATATCTATCTCGAACGAGACGCCGAATGTCGCCACTTTGCTGCCTGCTGATCACTTGTTTACCTGCGCGCAGCTTATCTAACGATTCAAATCCAGCGCCACCGAAATCGCTACCAGCGCCACCTTATATAGCCGGCGTCTCGGTCGAATCCAGCCGCAGTCACCCCGACGCTCGCATAACGAAACGCCAGCGCAGCTTGCTACCAGCGTCCATTGCTTTTTGTTCCCGCGCTCGGGAACTTATCTTTCGTGTTCCAGACCCCGCACGGCTTGAAACTGTACGCCAACATGATGGCCCAGTCTTACCAGATCACGCCCGGCGTTCTAAAAACGGTAATACAACCGGGCATCGGTCCGCGGCCAAACGTCGGCGACAGTATCACCGTCCACTGCACAGGCCTGCTGACGAATCCGCCCAGGAAATTTTGGAGGTAAGTCTTCCTCGATCCGTGAACCGCGAGCAGTTTTCACCTTCTAGCGTGCGCTGGACCTTTTCTTTTCGACCTTTTCTTTTCGACACGGTAAACGATAAGCGGCATGAACGGAAAAACCTATCGGGCGGCTTTTACCTACAGTTTACGCACGAGTTTGCGGTCGGCGATAAAAACAAAAACGAAAAACCTGTTATGCTTCACGGACCGTTAATTTAAAGTCGACTGGCTCGCGGGCGTTGACATTGCTGAGCTTATTACACAATCGGTATTCGGATGCGTCTAGCTTCTTTCAATGTTAGCGTGTATGTAGCCTAGGGCTGCATCGTTGGCTGTCATAACTAGCGGGAACTGTCGGGAACTACTGCGTCCTGCCCCTCTGGGAAAAATGTAACGCGTAGTCACGGAGTTGTTGCGGTATTTCGGCGATAAATTCACGCTTGATACCTGAATACCGCTACTGTGCTACTCGGCGTCATCTGAAGTATCCTCGCCGGCTTGATGTTAGGCCTCTTGTCAAACGTGACTTGCTCTTTATCCTACGCGATAGGCCGGGCTGTTCCCTTCCTGTATGACGAGACCGCGGCTTCGTTTCTATATTCGCGTTTACAAAGCGCGCAGTTTACATTTGGCGGAGCGATTTTCCGAAATCTTGTTTGAACGCTGTTTTTCTTCCTTCTGTCAGTGTTATCAGTGCGGTCAATCTGAGCCGGCGTGCTTCCAAGAAGCACGCAAACACATACCAATGCAGAGGTACGGGGTGATCGGCCTTTTGCCCTGAGCGCAATTTGCAGAACGCTTCGCGAAATCAGATTTGCGGATCACTTCTGTGCGTTAATGTCGCGAATCGGATACCTTCAGCGTCCTTACTAACGTTATTGTGGGTGGGGGGGGGGGGGGAAATAAACAGCATGGGTGCGCAGATAACAACCGAGTCGATTTGCATCAGCAGGAAGGTTTAAGAATTTGGAGAACGCGTAAGCTTCGCCTTTAGTGGAACGCGACGGCGTCCTGCAGCGCTGCCAGGGAGTCGACGGGGCGTAATATCGGCCGTTCGGCGCGTACGCAGCTCCCGATTATAGGTCGCCGGTTCGAATCACTGCCGCGAGCTAGGCCCCGTTTATGCTGCACGAAACGCTTAGTCGTATGACACCATCTGGCGCATTCTGCGGCAAACGGTTGACATACGATTTTTTTTCGGCACGCGGTGCTCACTAATACGACGCCGACGGCCTTTCTACCGAACGCGCAGTGCGTAAAAAAAATAAAAAAAGTTGTTTACCACGATATCTGAGTCCTCGAACCACACACCCAAGTGCGACGGTGCATGGGTTGCAGTGGTGTTATTTTGGACCTTTAGGGGCCAGACTCCATATGAGGGGCTCTATTCTAATTGAATATCTTGTGTTGTTTTGCAAAAAGTATAGTACACAGTCAGTAGCCTTAGCATTAACTTTTTTTGCGTGTATGTGAAAATTTTTTTATGCATTTTCATGGGGATTCTTTTCGTACCAGTTGAATCTCTTTACATTTGGAAACAGTGTTTGAGAAAGGGCTGTAAAAGTTAATATAGCAGCCTGCTCCAGTATGTGAAAAAATACCTGTCTACTTTTTCCAGTGCGTAGTGCAGAATTGGCAGTTAAACTGTTGGTGAAGATAAGACTTCACAGGTCCCTTTCATGAAATGATGAAACTGCACATAACTCCAAAAGATTGTATTCTATTTTGCAGGCAGTGTTTGCATTTGATTCCAGCCTGGTAGTACGGGAGGGAGCCACAAGGATGTGTAATAGGAACTACCTGAAGCCTTTGAGGCAGTCCTTTCTCATGCATGGGCATTGCCTTAGTATGCATGACTGCACATGAATATTGTTGGCACAGTGGCATGCATTTTACTTCAGTAATTTGGTTACTAGTCGTCTCTTTCTGGTGTTTTATATTTTTCACTTGGCCACATACACACACGCTTCTGTGAAGTAAAAGATTTCTTTGAGCTAATCCACTAATTCAGTCATGCATATTTTATTGCTAGCCAAAATGAATGTATTTAAGTCAAATCAGCGTGTTGAATTAATGAGATACCAGCTGTTTTGCTATAGGTAGTGACTTGTTTTAACCGCGCTTTGTTTTATTTCCTTGTGTACATGTTTGTCTAAAGATGCATTGTTAACACACTATAGTCTGATACAACTGAAGGGCTCCGCCCACATTCAGCCTTCGTGCACAGAATTCCTGTATATGACAACAGCCAGACTACCGCCATAACTTAGTGTATCTAAATTATTGAAGCTGTGTTGAGCCTGAATAATGAGGGGCCTGATGAGAGTGGAATGAGTTTTTATGCTGACTTGGCAGTGCACTTAACGTAAATAAAGAACAGGGCTTTCAGGAAGGTGCAGAAAATGGCAAAATGGGACACAGTTGAGATTTTGCCAATTCACTAGTGCCCTGTAAGAGATTTAGTAGCACTGACCTCGGTGCGTGAACATTCCTTCGATGCAGGCTCTTTGCTGCGCATGGCAAGTGGGCACGGGTTACCAAGTGGGCACGGGTTACCAAGTGGGCACGGGTTACCAAGTGGGCACGGGTTACCAAGTGGGCACGGGTTACCAAGTGGGCACGGGTTACCAAGTGGGCACGGGTTACCAAGTGGGCACGGGTTACCAAGTGGGCACGGGTTACCAAGTGGGCACGGGTTACCAAGTGGGCACGGGTTACCAAGTGGGCACGGGTTACCAAGGCAAACATGGCTGGACACAGCAGCAGGGGATGAGATTGGAAAATTTGTTGGATGGGGGTGGGGTGCAGAACAGGGCACTTCGAGATCTTTGGCAAGATGTTTGTTTGGTGGTGGCCACAGCCAGGCCTATCTTAAAGGTGCAGTGAAGAGGAATCTGAACTCGTCTTTCTGCCGCGGGTTTTCAATCTACACGTTCCGAGCATTCTTGGAAACTTCGATTTATTGTCCTGTGCGGCCTGCTTCCCTAATTAAATCGAATTAACTTCCGGCTCCCGCCTTTTTTTTTTTTTAATTTTCCCCGTACGGTGGGCGGAGTCGACCAATGCGTGGAGTGCCTTTCGCCCAGTCCCGCGGCGGCTTGCCACTCTGCCATCGGCGGAGTAATACGTAGTAATCCATAGAAGCAAATAGTCCGCTCGCATTTTTATTTCTGCGGGCTTATTTTGCAGCTATATTATCTGCGAATGAAACTATTTATTCACGGAAACCTAAAAAACAAAATAAAGCAAAGCCTCCACGGAGCTGGCTAAAAGGCACTCCACACGTCGGTCGACTCCGCCCACCGTACGGAGAGAATTACTGTGGATGACTAGTACAGTTCGTTTTATTCTTGCTCCCAGCAATATCGAGCTCTGTGCGAGTTGGATCCCATTAAACCATTCAACAGGATGAATGAATGATCAGAGCTAAAGTGCAGGTTTCACAAAAACAAGAGGGTGGTGTGTGTCGTGTCTTCGTTTTATGTATTCTTTTTTTTTTTAACCCATTCTGCACCTTGTCCCTGAATAGCCAAAGCTTAGCCAGACGCATACGAGTGACCATGCAAACGCGAGCAGTAGGAGTTTTGTAAGTAACACATGCAAGTCAATAGGGGTGGTAAGCCAGCTTGCGAACTGTAAATACTTGTCTTGTGCAGTCTTACATGCGCACTCTGTGTTAAACAGTGTTCATCGCAATTCGGGAAGTCATTCATTTCAGCGCTGTTTTAAGGGAAAAAATTCCCACCCAGTGGCAATGGTTTTCAACTGGGGTGGTCCGAAGCAAATGTGTAGTACGCATGCATCAGTGGCCGTGTGAGCAAACTGCACGTAATTGCAAAAAAAGTCTGCACTCTTCCACGGAATTGTGCCCGTTTGCCTGGACGTGATTGTGCCAATTGACACGTACCAACTGTGGATGCATTTGTGCATAGACTATGCCTTTGCTCTCCCAGTGCCGTTGCCACTGGATCCTAGTCCCTTTATGTGCACACACACGCAGCCTCATCAGTGCCTCCTTCTCGAGTTCGTGCAGAGCTGCCCTTCAATGGCCTTTTTTTCTGTTTTTCTCCCTTTTTTCTCCTCCTTTTTTTCTCTCCTCCCTTCAGAGGGTTGTGTGAAGGTTAAGTGGCCCGTTCCCTGTGACGACTGTGAATGTTGCTAGTGGTCTATGGTGTTGGGGGAGCGGGTAAGTATCGTTGCTGCCTTGCATGGCCTTTGGCTGCTTTGTTTGCCACTCTCTCTCCTCTTAGGTTGGCGCTTGGAAATGTCGGACTTCAGCTGGCCGCCTTTGACACGCTTGCCGCTAACAACGCTTGCGTGCACTTTCACTGTCTTGCGGATTGCCAGCGTTTGCTTCGGATTTATTATTCTCTCCCTCAAGCCACTGCTGCTGTTCCTGTCATTGCAGAAACTGTCGTAAACGTCTTAAAGGGACACTGAGGAGAAAGTGTGGCGTGTATTGGTGGTGGTATCTTGGCCACTGTGGTGGCTCAGTGATTACGGTGCCCGGCTGCTGACCTTAAAGACATGGGTTCAATCCCTTTTACATACTCTGTTGTGCAGCAAGTGCCTGTGCACTGCAGTGAATGTTGGTTGGTTTATGGGGTTTAACGTCCCAAAGCAACTAAGACTATGAGAGACGTCGTAGTGGAGGGCTCCGGAAATTTCGACCACCTGGGGTAACGTGCACTGACATCGCACAGTACACGGCCCTCCGGAATTTCTCCTCCAAAGAAATTCAACTGCCGCAGCTGGGATCGAACCCGCGTCTTTCGGGTCAGCAGCCGAGCACCATAACCGCTGAGCCACCGCGGCGGCTGCAGTGAATATTGGGTCAGCAGCCAGTCAGTGTAAACTGTCAACAGCGCAGTCGGGAAATGACCAGCAGCTATTATTTTGGGATCCGTGAGTAAAGATTAAGCTCTCGTTGGCCCTCGGTGTTTGGGTATTGCAGATCTTATGTTAAGTATAAATTGCCTATCTAGGGCCCTTTGGGGGATGGGTTCCCAGAATTCAGGGGTAAAAGTCTGTTATTTTTCTAGCTCAGGGTCGGGTTAAATTTGGGTTATTCAGAAGAGAATTTGTGCATTTTGGGGGTGGGGGGATTTCTTTTGCAGTGCAAGATATTTACTGAAATAGTTTTGTTTTCCTGCTGTGCGTAGAACTTCCTATATTTGCTTATTATTTTGAATCCTTGAAATTGTGGGTACCGCTGAAAAAATTTTTACCAGTTGATTTTTTTTTTTTTACCTACCCTGTTACAAATAGTTTGTTACCGATCTCTTGCGGAGCACTTTCTCGTGTGAGCTAAAAAGACCTGCCTTTATTTGTAGTGTGTGAAAGCATTCAGCATCACAGCAACAATTTCAAACGCTCAAGGTTCTTGGGTCGGGATGTTGTTAGCATGGGTAGCACTTCATGCAGTTACTCGGATAACACGGCTGGTCAGAAGCCATGCTTTGGCCTCTCGCTTGTAAATGGCCCTTTTCAAACTTGTCCTCGTATTCATCATCTGGCTCTAGAAAACGAGCGCCAAAAGAGGTTTAAAGTACCTAGTTGACTGAAGACACCCCGCTGGAATAAGCACTAGATATCCAGAAATTTTTCTTGCAGTGTCTTCAAGCTTTGTGAACTGGAAAATCAGCATCATCTAGAAGGCTCATTTTCAAGGAGAAGTTTGGTTTAGCCTGATTTTTAAGAAATATGTCAGAGTTGCAAGAATTGAAGGGCTCTATTTACGTCCTTTGAACGTTTTACAATATGTCAGACAGGAGAGCTGAACAGTCAAATTACTGTTAGTATTAGATGTTGCATGTATGCCTCATGGGAAGATAAGTGGGAATTGAAGACCTGTAGTTGACTTGTGGGTTTTCACTGCAGCTCCATTATCTCCTTAGAATGAGTTATTATAATAGCCTTCGTTGTGAATTAACATCTAGGACCCCCCCAAGCTTTGTGCTGTTTTGTATTGGGTGCATGTGTATGTATGCTTAAGTCCTTCTGCTGCCCATACCTAGCTGTACCTAGTTGTTTTACTGGTTGAAAGCCTTAAAAAGTCGAGTCTTGGAGCTGCCTGTGGTGTGGCTTGTGCATGGGGAATTCACAGTGGGGTTCGCTCAAGGTGCATGAGTAACTCCCAACCTTTTATTTCTGAGTCCTCTGGGTTTTCATCCTAATGCAGCAGGACAGTAGAAGAAATATAAGCAATTTCGGTGCACCTTCAGATCTGTTCGTCAGTACCGTTTAAGCTGTGACTGTAGATGCATGGTATCATTCTCGCAGTAATGTCTCCTCTGTTTTTCAGCTAGTAACCTCTCATCTGGTTCTTTGCTGTAAGCTTTGGGCACCTTTTCCTAGCCTGTAACTTGTAGAGGGAGCAGAAATATAACCAGAAACGCTCTTTTACATAAAACCAGGGCCCACAGGTTGAAAGTGAAACTTTTGCATCATGCGGGCGGCAACATAGGCACATTTCATGACATGAGTAGGTAGATTGCACGGTGGGGCTAGTTATGGGTGCCTTGTTTCATTCATATTTCTTGGCGGTCCCCTAATGGCAAAGACTACAGCGATGGAGGCCTAGGCCTGAAAAAGTGTAGAGCAGTTTGTCCGTTACAACGCCATCGTTTAGTCACTTGGCAAGGAATGATAAGAGTATAGGGGATGCTGCAGTGCGAATTCGTGACATTGAATCTGAAAATTGGTTTTAAGGAAAGGAAAGGTTCAGTAACTGTCCCACTTTCAGACATCTCACCCGGTTAAAGGGGCTCTGAAACACTTTCGGGGGAGAGCACATCAACTCTCCGCATTCTGTTGTCATGAACATCTGAGCCAAAAATACACTTCTACATGCAGCAGAGAACCAACAGCCCTTTCCGGCGACATTTTTTATGCTCGCACCCTCCTCGTCGCACCGCTGCTGAGTATACTAGTTCAGAGATGGCTATTGGTTAGATTCTTTCAGACGTCAGGCAGCTGTCACGGCCGCGGCCAACCAAGCAGTGTAGCTCTGGCAGGTCGGGAAGCTCCGCCCCCGGCGTTGGAGCGCCGACCTTTCAACGTGCATGAAGTGATGAGAGGATAGGGAAAGGCACAAAGACATTGAAGTTGAAATTTTGTCTACAGATACGTCAGCTTCTACAAAGTGCATGAGAAAAAAAAATCTTGGGGGATATTCGTGAAGAGGCGTCCTTCAACATCTCAGGTGTAGCGCAGCTTTAATTGAGCCACTTTGAGGAAGAAAGAGGTGCTGTAGTGATGTAAAGAAAATTGGTGAAAAAATGTGCTGTGGGGTTGAAATAGGGGGTAACTACGTTTTCCCTGCTTAACTATGCCTGATAGTTCAAAACTGCCGACCTCACCGTGTGATCGCGAGCGCATGCCGGCCACAGCGGGCCTTGCTCTGAGAGAAAAAAAGCAACACTCTGGCTGACACAAGCAGCATTAATTGCTGCAGCAGTAATGCCAGCTGAGCCGCCGCGGTGGCTCAGTGGCTATGGTGCTCGGCTGCTGGCCCGAAAGACGTGGGTTCGATCCCGGCCGCGTTGGCTGAATTTCTTTGGAGGAGAAATTCGAGGCCCGTGTACTGTGCGATGTCAGTGCACGTTAAAGAACCCCAGGTGGTCGAAATTTCCGGAGCCCTCCACTACGGCGTCTCTCATAGCCTTAGTCGCTTTGGGACGTTAAACCCCATAAACCAAACCAAACCAGTAATGCCAGCTGGCTACAAAATGCTAAGGAATCGAGGTCATCAGGACTCAGTGGGCAGGGGGGATGAGCAAGCACCCCCACCACCTCGTTTCAAACCATATAGCCTGTTTCACATGCAAGCGAAAACTCAAGAGATTCCTGCCACTGCTGTGCAGACGCCTGTTTTGAGTCGTCACGGCGGCTCGAGTGGCCAGAGCAACAAAGTTCCAACAAGTTCTAAATTATCCGCTGCGACACGCCGCTCCATCGACCAGTCGCTTGCATGTGAACTAGCCTTTGGGGAAGAAGTGGGGCAGTCCCCACATTTCCCCAGCCTTAAATTGACCGAGGCGTCTACAGGTATACATGCTGTGGAGGGAAACATCTACAAGGACCTCGTGGCGCAATGCTTACTCACTAGCAAAACTTGTCGGAAGGCTGTGAAAACGTTCGAGTGAGCAAAGCCCTTTCTTGAGTTGAACAAGGCTTCAGTTTGTGCAGGATGACAAAATAGGTGGGCAGTAATTTGTGCCCCCTCACAAAACCACGGTCCGGTGGTCGTGTCTCTCCTGACGTGGTGCAGGCAGCTCCGAAAAGCCTCAGGCCTAACTACCGCTCTGACAGCAACCGTCAACAAAGCAGAGACTCGGGATGGATTACATGCGCGCAGTCGCGAGGAGACATCAGCTCTGTGGGGTTGCTCGCTGCACGAAGCAGGTTCTGAGCGGTCGACGCCCACCGTATCGGATGGTGTCTGAAGCGCCCGGTGCCGAGCTGCAATACCAGCGAGCGTGTAGTGGCACCCATGGCCCCAGGTCACACGGCTCCCAGAGTCAAAACAGAGACGGTAGAGAAAGTATGTACAGAAAGTTGATTCGCTTCAGGCTTGACAGCTGCGCGGGCGCTAGGCCTTGCGCTCCCTCGATATGAACCAAGTGGTTCTCATGCTGAATAATCTCCGGAGAAAAATGTGCTGAGCATGTCAGACATTTCAAACACGCTGCAGTGAAATGCACCTCGCACTCAAGAAAGCGTGCCGCAGGTTCTGGCGATTGGAATTCACGCTAGGCCTAGCACTGCCAAGTCCGGACTAAGTGTTCCTCGAACCGAACAGACAGTCGTCCAGAGTTCCAAGAGCAGACCCCACGCTGGGCTCCCAGATGTGGGGTAATGGGATAAATACGTTTTCCCCATTTAACCGCGGCCGACACCGTTCATGACAGCCCGCCCCATCCCGTGATCGCGAGCGCACGCTGACCACGGAGGGGCCTTGCTCTGAGGGGGAATGAAGGAACGACACTGGCTGATGCAAACAAGGCATTTATTGCTGCAACAACAATAATGCCAGCTAGCAACAAAATGCCCTAAGGAATCGAGGTCGTCCGACTCACCAGCAAGATTACGAGTGAATAATTACGAGTGAGCGGAAAACGTTCCCCTCCCGCCAAACCCCACTGGCGGAGTGCCGCATGCCGGAGCGTCAGGGCGTGTGCATCAATCACACCGACCGTGGTGCTGTGACGCTGGTGGCCTTCCTTGTTAACTACAGAGGATACCGCAGTGAAACAAACCCTAAAAGGGAAGAAGTGGGGCAAGGGAGGAGACACGAAGATTAGCAAGCACTTGTTGTCATATGTGTTTCCTTCCTTGTCCTTTGTCTATTTTGCGCTGATTTTCTTTACATGATGCAACACCAACTAGCCCGACAGCACACCCACCTGAGGTGCTGTAGTGGAGGGCTGCGTCGTTATTTTAATCACATTGTGTTCTTTAGCGTGCACCAAGATTACACAGGACAGGGGCTTCTGAATGTTGCCTGCATCGAAACAGGGCAGCTTAGGCAGATATTGGGTTTACTTTATTGTATTAAAGGGGGTTGCAGGTGTTGCTTAGGTACAGAGGCATGTGCTGTAGTCCACAACTATATTGGAAGCCTTCCTACCTAGGTAGTCAAAGCTGGGTATGTTAAATGGAGTAGCTGCTGGTGTGCTTATGCTGTGTGTGTGTGTGGGTTCCAGGGTGCATGCGCACCACCTTTGTTTGTGGCAGCACTGCCGCCGCCCTCCATGCGCCCGTGTGGTGTCTGTAGTCCCTCTGTGGCGCCTTGCAGCACCCGTGACCCTGGCCAGCAGCCCTTCTCGTTCCGTGTTGGCGTTGGCGAGGTGATCCGTGGCTGGGACGAGGGCTGCCTGTCCATGCAGAAGCACGAGCTGTCCCGCCTCACCATCTGCGGTCTCAAGGCGTACGGCGCACAGGGATTCCCAGCATGGGGATATCCTTTATATACGGCAGTGACTGCGTGGACGGCTTTTTGCGGGCTAAACAGTGGCGTCATCGTGGGAGGTTGTGGATGAAAGCGCATGTGCACTTGCTGTCTTGTTTGCTGACTTAGTGGTGCGGGACTTAGTGGTGCGGGACTTAGTGGTGCGGGACTTAGTGGTGCGGGACTTAGCGGTGCGGGACTTAGCGGTGCGGGACTTAGCGGTGCGGGACTTAGCGGTGCGGGACTTAGCGGTGCGGGACTTAGCGGTGCGGGACTTAGCGGTGCGGGACTTAGCGGTGCGGGACTTAGCGGTGCGGGACTTAGCGGCGCGGGACTTAGCGGCGCGGGACTTAGCGGCGCGGGACTTAGCGGCGCGGGACTTAGCGGCGCGGGACTTAGCGGCGCGGGACTTAGCGGCGCGGGACTTAGCGGCGCGGGACTTAGCGGCGCGGGACTTAGCGGCGCGGGACTTAGTGGCGTGGCAAGGTAATGAGTGCAGTGCCATTATCTGGCAGTTTCAATCCTGCATTGATTTGCGGAATGTTGGTAGGGCAGTGAGTTCCTGGAAAAGCAGACAAGTTCAGGGTAGACTTTTAGCTATATTTATTGTAACTGCAGTAGCCTGTGGGGGCAGCTTGCCTCACCCAGTTTGTGTCAGTAGAACAGCAAAATGGGTTCCTTGTTTTTTTTTTGTTTTTATAGGCGAGTCGTCATACACATTGGGCTCGCAGAAACACATTTTCACATGCCTTCTTGCGTTACCTTTTAGCTGTCAGCAACTGTCAGCAGACGTGTTATGTGGAGCAGTGCAAACTTCTTGGTTTAATGCTGCCAGAACTTATATTCGGAGGTGTGCACCCGAGAAATGGTACAGAATTTGTTCAAATCGGTGGCTCATCTGCTGTTGAAGGCACTCGTGAACGGTTGGTGTTGATGTTTTCCAGTGAAGATGTGTGACATGCGTTCAGGTTGTTTGTTTGTCCTTAACTCGGCTTCCCCACGATCCCACCCAATGCAGACCTGCAGTTTGAGATCCAGATATTGGCCATCAACGGCATGTGAGGAAACCCTCCCAAGTTCTTCGGCGGCTGCCGTTGCCACCCGGTCTCTTCACTTTCTGCTGCGGGACTCTGTAAGC